>NW_027491041.1:5330000-5634409 GCF_021521415.1 Bidens hawaiensis
GTATGACTATCATAACTATTACTAGTGATATTATTTACTTAAAACTTGAACTCACTCAGCTCAAGCTGACTTTGTGTGCATGTTAGTGTGAGTTTCAGGTTAGGAAGAAGATGCCTTATCGCTTGGACGTGCACGAAGCTGCTTGGACGGTGAAGGGAATACGTGGATGGAAGAATGTAATTTGAACAATTTTATTTTAAATGGTTTTATGAATTATATTTAAAATTGGTTTTGGGCAAAATTCTCGGGTTTTAGGGAACTTACTTCACTATTATGTTTTCCGCTGAATTTACACTCTGAGATGTTTGTTTTAATGGAAGAAACCGTTTTCAAGTTTAATTGTTTTCATAAGTGTTTTGTATGTGTACCAACTGTGGTGTTCCCAGGGTTCGGGGCCTTACAGGTTGGTATCAGAGCCATGGTTCGAGGGATCTGGGCATCCCCGAATGCTTGAACTCGAACTGTAAGAAAAGAAACTAGTATGCCCGCCGCGAGTAGCAGCACGCCAAGAGGTAACTTTAAATTATTTAGTCATTCCTTTGTATTTGAAAGTTTTCAGTATGTGATTAATTGTAAAGTGTTAGATAGAATGCTAATGTGGGTAGGGGCAGGGGGTGCTTAGAACGGGCCGGTGAAGTAAACGACTAATAACACTTGATCAACGTTATTAGCGGTTTATCCTTACCTTCCATGTTTTAAATACCACTTGTGTCTGACTATGTTAGGGTTCCGTCTTTGTAGGGATAGGATTTAGCTAACTCTCGAGTCGTTAGCGTTAAAGTTTATCTTATTCCCTAAAATCTCCTGTTCATTTCCCATCCTCTCGAACGCTTTGCGTGTAATTGTTTAGCTGAGGCGTAGCATACTGTCACTCTGGGTTCCTTGGTACTTGACCGCTTAAATTTCTCGCTCCTTCAAGAATATATGAGCAACTGTTAGTAGGAGCGTGATGTTATCCCAGATACCTTTCTAGTTGATGAATTACCGGCATCAGTCTTATTTGATTCGGGCACCAGTAGAAGTTTTGTGTCTACCACTTTCTGTTCCTCGTTGAATAAATCACCCGAGCGCGTAGTCGATGGGTTTGAGATTGAGGTCGCCGTAGGAAAATCCATGTCCGTGTCTAGGGCTATTCAGGGTTGTTCCATCGAGTTGTCTGGTTATATATTTCCAATGCGATTGTATTTGATGCCGCTTGGTTGTTTTGATGTGGTGCTCGGGATGGATTGGCTCACGAATGTTGATGCTCAGATCATTTGTGGTCAGAAACTCGTTCGTCTAAGGGCCCCGAATGGGATTCGAATTACGGTCTTTGGTTATCGGAATGCTGTGACGCCACATATTATATCCATGCTTAAGGCGGGGAAGTTGATGCAGCGGGGGTGCGGGGCGTATCTGGCGTATGCTATGAATGTGATGTAAGGCCCCGTTACCGGTAACCCTACTTTCGTGTTGGATTTACTCATAAACACAGTTCTAAATATCAGAGTTAATTAAAACATTTACGCGGAATATAAAACTTTCATAAAACATTACAATATTTCATAACTTGTCTCAAAACGTCCTTTGTCTTTCACATTAAAACATTAAAATTAAAACATCGTAAGTCTTCAGATGCCAGGCTCTTATTCTTCTGCCATGTGTCCCCGCTCAAGCCAGCTGTCTCATCCTACTCACCTGCGTGCATACTAAAAGTCAGCTACGCTGAGTGAGTTCTAGTTAATCACATAATCATACAATACATTCTTTACACTTCATACTTAACCTCTTAACTTTCTTTCATACACACTTAAGTGCTTTTACTTTCATTTTTACCTTCATACTTTCTTTACATACATAATCATACGTTTTAAAGAGCCTTTCGCCCTATAACCTCACAGATATTATAAGGGTCTGGTCCCTAGTTTTCGAATATTAGAAGGGTTCGATTCCCTAACATCACAGATATTATAAGGGTCTGGTCCCTACCATCACAGATATTATAAGGGTCTGATCCCTAGTTTCGAATATTAGAAGGGTTCGATTCCCTAACATCACAGATATTATGAGGGTCTGGTCCCTAACATCACAGATATTATAAGGGTCTGGTCCCTAGTTTCGAATATTAGAAGGGTTCGATTCCCTAACATCACAGATATTATAAGGGTCTGGTCCCTAACATCACAGATATTATAAGGGTCTGGTCCCTACCATCACAGATATTATAAGGGTCTGATCCCTAGTTTCGAATATTAGAAGGGTTCGATTCCCTAACATCACAGATATTATGAGGGTCTGGTCCCTAACATCACAGATATTATAAGGGTCTGGTCCCTAGTTTCGAATATTAGAAGGGTTCGATTCCCTAACATCACAGATATTATAAGGGTCTGGTCCCTAACATCACAGATATTATAAGGGTCTGGTCCCTAGTTTTCGAATATTAGTAGGGTTCGATTCCCTCTTCGTTCCATACATTATACCCCGAGTATTTTTAGGGCTCGGTACCCTTTTCGTAACCATACAAACATACATCATACCTCGAGTATTATTAGGGCTCGGTACCCTTTTCGTAACCATACAACCATACATCATACCTCGAGTATTATTAGGGCTCGGTACCCCTTTTCGTAACCATACGACCATACATCATTATTTCCTTCTTTTATTATCTCTATCACGTTCATACGCATAAGCATTCATATTATACTTACCTTATACATAGCATTACAACCTGACAGTACGTGCAATATCCGAAGATCGTTCACGTACCATCAAGCAATCATTCATACATAACACATATCACATAGGGCATACACTTATCACTTAGGATAAATGTATTAACAACACATCAAGTATGCACACAGCCCCGAAAACATAACAAGGAATGGGGCTAGAAACTCACCTGAACACGGTTACGTTAACCGTTAATCGTAATTCCTTTCTTCAGTTGTGCACGGCTGACTGTATAACAAGTATACGTATCAATTAACTATCACTTTTCATAATGTATGTCTATCTTTATATGACCCACAACGAACGGGGGTCCGGGGGCAGCGCCCCTGGCAGCGGGGTCTAGGGGCGGCAGCCCCTAGCAGGGTCCAAGGGGCAGAGCCCCTGGCTGGGGTCGAGCTGCCAGGTCAGCTTGGAAAAATTTTATTTCCATTAACTGTCTTAACACATTTTTCATTAGATTTTTAGTTTACTTCCTAATCGAACTTGGCTTTAGGCGAAGTTAAACCTTAGGCGAACTTAGCTTTAGGCGAAGTTAAACCTTAGGCGAACTTAGCTTTAGGCGAAGTTGTCATCAGGCGAACTTGGCCTCAGGCGAAGTTGTCATCAGGCGAACTTGGCCTCAGGCGAAGTTGTCATCAGGCGAACTTAGCTTGCAGGCGAAGTTCATCAGGCGAACTTAGCTTGCAGGCGAAGTTCATCGCTTTGAAGGCGAAGTTGCCCAGATGCAGGCGAAGTTGCCCAGACAGCCGCTGTTCGGTTTCTTTCCAGCATTTTGAGCGATTTTAACACCCTTCTTATGGTTCAATATCACCCACTACGCTTCCCGACCATTTTCGGTCGCTTATACACTAAAAAAGCTTGGATCTTTAAACTTCAAAGATCAAGAATCATACCTTTTTGGGCTTGTTTGGATCTCGTTTACTTGCTAGTACACTAATCGCTCTCTCTCGGACCTGCCCGACTCTTCCCTTGGCTCGGCCGGCCGGCGGCGGTATGCGTGTGGTGTGTGTGTGTTTTGGGGTGTTAGGGAGTTTGGTGAAAATGAAGATATTTTGGGATTTTGGGGGTATTTATATCTCTGAAATCCCATTCTCATTTAACCCATCTCAATTAATCCACGTCCAAGACCCGCTCCCTACCCGATATTAATTAATTACGCGAAATCACTAAACATAACTTCCTTTATTCATCATTAAAATTTTTAGGATGTTACATGTGAATACCGAGGTGGCTACCGTCGGTGATGTTCCTATTGTTCGAGATTTCCTGGATGTATTTCCAGATGATTTGTCAACTGTGCCGCAGGATCGCGAGGTCGAGTTCCAGATAGACCTTGTACCGGGCGCCAAGCCCGTTGCCCGAGCTCCCTACCGCCTAGCGCGAATGAAATGAAGGAACTTATGGCTCAGTTGGAAGACTTGCTCGATAAGGTCTTTATTCGACCGAGCATCTCGCCTTGGGGAGCCCCGGTCTTGTTTGTTAAGAAGAAGGACGATAGCATTCGAATGTGCATTGACTACCGTGAGGTGAATAAGCTCACTGTTAAAAATCGGTACCCGCTCCCGAGGATCGACGACTTATTTGATCAACTCCAAGGGGCTAATTGGTTCTCGAAGATCGACCTTAGGTCCGGGTATCATCAGCTGAAGATTCGGAAGGAAGATATTCCTAAGACTGCCTTCCGCACTCATTATGGACATTACGAATTTCTGGTGATGTCTTTCGGTTTGACCAACGCACCGGCTTCGTTCATGGATCTTATGAACCGGGTGTGTAGAACGATGCTCGATCGTTCGGTTATTGTGTTCATCGACGACATTCTTGTGTACTCTAAAAGTGAATCCGATCACGCCGATCATCTCAGGGAAGTGTTGGAGGCTCTGCGGAAGAACAAATGTATGCGAAATTTTCTAAGTGTTCCTTCTGGTTACGTGAGGTTCAGTTCTTGGGCCATGTTATTAACCCGAGTGGTATTCTGGTTGACCCTGCAAAGGTGGAAGCCGTGAATGAATGGGAGTCTCCTACGTCTCCAACTAAAATCCGTAGTTTTCTGGGTTTAGTGGGGTATTACCGCAGTTTTATTCCCGATTTTTAGGAAATTGCTTCTTCACTGACCAAGCTGACTAAGAAGAGTGTTAAGTTCGTTTGGGGTACGGAACAGGAGAAGGCTTTTCTCGAGATGAAGAACAGATTGACGCATGCCCCAATCTTAGCTTTACCTGATGGCACCGATGATTTGGTGGTGTATTCTGATGCCTCTAATCAGGGGCCTGGGAGTGTTTTGATGCAGCGAGGTCGAGTCATCGCTTATGCCTCACAGCAGTTGAAGCCTCATGAGGCGAATTATCCTACCCACGATTTGGAGCTAGCAGCGGTGGTGTTTGCGCTTAAGTTGTGGAGACATTATTTGTACGGTGTTCCTTACGTTATTTATACCGACTATAAAAGTTTAAAATACTTCTTTGAACAAAAGGAACTGAATATGCACCAACGACGATGGTTGGAGTTGATTAAGGATTATGATTTGGATATTATGTACCACCCCGGTAAGGCTAACGTGGTGGCCAACGCGTTGAGCCGGAAGGAGAGACCGAAGCGGATTCATGTGAAATCCTACCAGCTTATTCTCAAACCCGACATTTTGAAACAAATAGCCAACGTCCAGAATGAAGCGTTGCAGGTGGAATGGATTATGTCAGAACGTGTTTGGGGTCAGGAGAAATTGTTGGAAGACATCGATGACGGGGTGAAGTAAAAGGATGGTCGTTTATGGTTACCAAGGGATGGGGGATTCAGAGATAAAATTTTGGATGAGGCACACAAGTCGCGCTATTCTATTCACCCGGGCGCGACCAAGATGTAACAAGACTTGAAGAAAAATTATTGGTGGCCTGCGATGAAATTTGAGGTGGCTCAGTATGTGAGTAAGTGTTTGATGTGTCTACAAGTTAAGGCCAAGCATCAGAAGCCATTTAGGAAACTTCAGTCGTTGGAAATACCTGAGTGGAAATGGGAGCATCTTACTATGGATTTCGTGACTAAACTGCCTCGTACTCATAGGGATAATTATGACACCATTTGGGTAATCGTGGATAAATTGACCAAGAGCGCCCATTTCTTGCCGATTCGAGAGACTTTTAATTCTGAGCAGCTAGCCGATGTGTTTATTCGTGAGATCGTCTCTAGGCACGGGGTGCCGGTATCTATTGTTTCGGATAGGGATACGCGTTTCACCTCCAGGTTTTGGAAAAGGTTTCACGAGGAGATGGGCACCAAACTCCTCATCAGTACTGCTTATCACCCGCAGACGGATGGTCAGTCCGAGAGGACCATTCAGACTCTCGAGGATATGTTGCGGGCTTGTGTTATCGACTTTGGTGGTAGTTGGGACCGTCACTTACAGTTGGTGGAGTTCTCGTATAATAACAGTTATCACGCCACGATTGGGATGCCACCGTTTGAGATGTTGTATGGTAGGAGGTGTAGGACTCCAGTCTGTTGGTGTTCCATCGGTCAAAAGCAGTTGGGTAGTTTAGAGGTGGTCGAGGCTACGACTGAGAAGCTCGACAAGATTAAAGCATTTATGAACGCCGCGCAGGATCGTTAGAAGTCTTATACAGATAAAAGGCGAAGGCCAATTGTGTTTGAGGCTGGGGATCGAGTTATGTTAAAGTTTCTCCCTGGAAGGGCATTATTCGTTTTCGTAAGAGGGGGAAGCTCAGTCCGAGGTTTATTGGCCCGTTCCGAATATTGGCCCGAGTCGGTGAGGTAGCATATAGGCTGGAATTGCCCGAGGAGCTCGCGGGGATTCATCCTACTTTTCATGTGTCCCATCTGAGGAAATGCCTAACGGATGGAGAGGCCCATGTGCCTCTTGATGATATTGAACTCGATAGTAAGCTGAACTACGTTGAGCAACCGATTGCTATTCTTGACCGTCAGGAGAGGCGTTTGAGAAATAAGGTAGTTAGACAGGTGAAGGTGCAGTGGAAACACCGTAGGGGTTCCGAGGCCACTTGGGAGTCCGAAGGCGTTATGATGAAGCATTATCCGCAGTTTTTTCTGTCGCATCGGGATTCGGGAATGAATCCCATTGTAAGGGGGTGGACTTGTAACGCCCGTTAATTCCGGTTTCAAGAATTAAGGATTGTAGAGTATGTATAATTCTCGGGATTTATCTGACGTTCCTCAGAAGCCTTTACGTCATCCTGGTACGTCTCATCGCTTAACATTTCTTTCAAGTTGCATTATTATTATTTTCCGGGGGGCTAGAATGAAAAAGTTTTATGATATAACACTAAACAAAAAAAACTAAACCCTAGTTCAGCAGCAGCAGCGATCGGCCACTTCTAGCCGCTCCCCCTTTCATTGCTTTGACTTTTTGATCGATTCCAAGCTCCTAGAAGTAGTTCAAGGTATGTACTACAATCCCTAACACTCTTTTTGCTCACCCCTAATCGTTTTGATGCTCAATTTTGCCAAAACTTTTCGTTGGACAGATTTTTGGCCAAGGTGTAATTGACCCACTTCCTGTGAATAAAAATTAGAGTTTCCGGTGTAGAAAGATCCCCAGGTATGGCATTTACATCATATTAAAATTTTGTGGTCATTGGAGGTGTTTAGGTCGGTCAATCGATTTTAGTTCGAAAACTAGGGTTTATCGGGTGTAGAATTGCAAATTGTTGAGTTTGATGCGTTTATTGATCGGGTGACCGACCGAATCAGTTTGCACAGCCCTAGGGGGGTTTAAAGGTCTGTGGAAAAATTATTTTTTTGATGCTCGGGCTGTTGTGGTTAGTGCTTCGTCAATCAAGTCGGCGGTGCGCGAATTTTCGTTTAAACGTTAAAGTAAGAGTTGTAAAAAGGAATCGTCAACCCTATCAACTCGGGTGACATAATCTTGATGAATGAAAAGATCTAAAATGGAATTTGGTCCATTCGGGCTGATTCGTTTAACAAATGGTTTTAAGGTTTATTACACGCGCATTCGACCCGATTTGATTATCCTTGGGCTTTGGGCCAAGTGTTGGGCCTTGGGCCAAGTTGTTGGGCCTTGGGCCAAAGCGTTGGGCTTGAACGGCCCATTAGGCAAGAGTGTTCTTACGGTCTAGTTTAGTAACGTGTTGTGTATAATTTACAAGCCCTCGCTTGTGATCGTGCACTTAGGGATTTCCTAGCTCGTTGCAGGTGTTCGATTGATTCCAGGTGAGTTCATGATGCCCTTTTTAACTCTTTTTAAATTTTGGGCTAGCATGCACACCTAAGTGTTTTGTTACATAATGAAATCTTTTAGACGATTTTATATAGGCTTGCTAGTATATGGTAGGCCTTGGGATGTTAAATATATATACATATATATACACATTATTGCTTGGCCTATATTTGGCGATGTTGTAGTCATTTCGACTACTGATGTTGCGTATGCCTACTTTGTGTTTGCATGCGTTGATGTTACGTGTTTGGCTTGTACGTTTGCTCGACCCTGATGTTATACGTGGATGTTATATATATATATTGTTATATATATAGGGATGTACTTGAAAGGATGTTTACATATACATTTTGTATATGTATGTATGAGGATGTTTAGTTTTCAGTAATGATGATTTGATGGATGCACCCTTTTTCTTTTTTTTAAACTTTTTGTATGACTATCATAACTATTACTACTGATATTATTTACTTAAAACTTGAACTCACTCAGCTCAAGCTGACTTTGTGTGCATGTTAGTGTGAGTTTCAGGTTAGGAAGAGGATGCCTTATCGCTTGGACGTGCACGAAGCTGCTTGGACGGTGAAGGGCATACGTGGATGGAAGAATGTAATTTGAATAATTTTATTTCAAATGGTTTTATGAATTATATTTAAAATTGGTTTTGGGCAAAATTCCCGGGTTTTAGGGAACTTACTTCACTATTTATGTTTTCTGCTGAATTTACACTCTGAGATGTTTGTTTTAATGGAAGAAACCGTTTTCAAGTTTAACTATTTTCATAAGTGTTTTGTATGAATACCAACTGTGAGATTCCCGGGGTTCGGGGCCTTACATACTAGACGAGAATAGATGAGGATGAGATAGCAATCACCAAACATAAAATAAACACTTAAGCACATAGAGTATAATCATGAAGCTTGCAATAATCACGCATAGACATAAATTGAATTGTTTTTTCAATAGATGAGGAAATAAAACATGAGTAAAGTTGATACGGTATACATGCTACCCCCAAAATATAAAAGATGAAAAAAGGGGGTATGTAAACTCACCTTAGAGATAAGGTAGACGATAACGGGGAGACAGCTAAAGTGAACAAGTTAGTTAGTTTCTGCGACGAGTCCAGATGATATGCCCTAATTTTAAAAGTGTGATTAAATAATTAAACTAACGACATAAACGAAACAAGACAAGATTGCAATGGTATATAATGGAATTGGGATCGAGAAGGCGCTAAATATATTTTACATTAACTTCATAAAGTTGTAATAAAAGCGTAATCAATTTAAATACTATTACAAGTTAAATGTCGATTTTAAGTAATAACTATCACTTTAATATTACATATATATTCATAAATTAAACGAACACTCATTTCAATGTTTAGCGATCACCGGTTCATTTAGACGAGTAAAACTATATAGTTTAACTAATTATAAAAAGAAATATTAGATTGAGACGGGAATATATATATATATATATATATATATATATATATATAAGTTTAGGTAAAAAAAACATACATCAAGGTAAAATGGTGTTCGGTCCGTTAACGAGTAAAAATAGTTATAATTCAATTAAAAGGTGCTAGTTATAATTAATGGAAATAAGGAAAAACAAAAATGATAGCATAAAAAAAAAGAAAACTAACTCTGCTTAAGGAGGGAATCGAACCCGGGTCTCTCCTGGCCTGTGACATAACTCAACACGCACCAGCGAACTGGGCTGATGCTTCATCTTGTTAGTAGATACTGAATCCAATTAAACAGACAAACAGATTGATCCCAATTCCTAACAAACCCTAGATCTATTCCAACCCAAAATTGAAACCCTTTTGCCCTCTGTTAATCGGAATCAAAATAGGGCTTTCGTTAAACTCACACTTCCACCCAAAAAGCATAGCTTAATTACCAGAGATGATGATGAAATGAAAGAGAATGATAGTTAGGGTTTGCGGCTTGAAAACGGATCACGAACTGGATCTTGCACAGCTTCTGGATAATAATTGAGTTAGGGATTCATTCCGCGATGGTGTTAGGAGCTTGCAGGTGAATTTAATTGTATTATAAACACATATTTATAGGGTTACCATGATTCAAAAGCTGCGGTTTTGTTTAAAGTCAAATTAGCTGTCCAATTCGATAATGTTTTCTATAATTGAAGTGTCGGTGTGACGCGATTTGGTCCAAGGATTGATTTGGTATGTTGAATCCATTGATTACGCCGAAAATTGTGTTTCAAGAGAGGGGGCTGTCGGTTACGGATTTGGAGCAAGGAAGGAGAAAGGAAGTTTGTAAATTGGCAAAACTGGTCCCTAAGGTTTATTTTTGATAAATAAAAAAAAAATAAAACTATACTTGAGCGGTTACAATGCACATGCTTGATGGTTATATAGAAAAGTCATTAATAGACAAAAATGGATTTGAATACGTGTAATGAAAAAATGTAATAAAATAAATAATAGGTTGATAGAAAAGTATGAAACCAAAAATTTAAATGGACCGGGTTTTCGAGTCAAAAATTTAACGAATGTTACATGTGACATTCGTGACAAAACCAGATACACCTCAGTATTCACATATCGAATAAGTGATTAACCGCTTATTGCTTAACAAACGAACGAATAACCAAACGGGTCTGTTTATGACCCAGATATACTTGTTTAATTACACGCTATGATTTTAAACTCGAAAGATAGTTACGAAACAAACATTGTATCATCCGTTAAGTCGAAAAATACTTACAAAATACTTACGTGACATGTTTTAACAGATCCTAGAAAATATTTTCGATTTTTACAAACAAATACTATGTTTTACTAAATTTACAAGAAATTAGCCGAAAAACGCTCGTTTTCGCACTATATGTCATACCCGATACATTTTTCTTGCCAAAAACCAAACACAAAATAAATTTGGAATCGGCATTTAATGTTCAGGCACCCAAAATGAGGCAAATGGGCCAAAATGGGGCCCAAGGGGGCCCTACTATTTGTGGCCGCCACATTTGAAATAGGACCACCCTTAGCCCTTCTTTATACTTAAGTCATATAAACTAGATATTTTCCATTTATTTCATCATAATCAGGACAGAAGCTCCTAGCCTCTTCATCACATTCTTAAAACCTAAGGTAAAACCCACGAAATTGATCATTAAAACTTATTTTAACCATGGATTTTTCTTAAATATTGAACTTTGATTATCAAAAATTAATTCTAACCTAAAAATTGTCCAAAAATATGTTTTGATCCTACACATGGTTAGGAATCTGGTTTGATATATTTTTTTTATATAAACACGGATTAGAGGGTTTAAATCGCGTTTTTACCGTTCAAAAGTTCCGTTTAAAGCCCTAACCGAAACCCTAAATTTCAAGGCTGATCTTTTGATGATACATGCTTTGTTTTATGACATAGGACATGTAGTTACATTATTTAGAAGGAAAAGAAATCGGAAATTTGAGAAAAATAGTTGAAACGAGCGAAAACCGCAAAGGTAATGCCGAAACACTCGTTTGGGGGCTGCTTTAGATTAGATTTTGACGTGCTTGTTTTTAGATTGTGATATTTTGTAAGGACATCAAGGATCATATGAATGAGTCCTTGTCCGAATTTGGTAATTTTTCAACCATCCAAGAATATTTGGCGAATTTATTACCGTTTAGGGACGTTTATTTGGGAAAATAACTAAATACTTGAAAAATTATGAAATTTTGTGGAGAACTTCGGTATCACATAATATTATCAAATATAAAATTTGGGGTCATTTGGATAGACCTAGCTATGTTTTCTAGATTGACGTTTATTCAAGTTTTTATAGTCGTTTTTGGCTCGAAAAGGTAACCTGGTAAAGCTATTAGGTTCTGGAAATTTTGCAAGGTGTTTTGGGAAGAATTTGGATCACTCAGTAATTTTATTGGATTTTTCAGAAATCCTTTGGTATAAACTGACGATTTACGGGTTAAATATAGCATATAAAATGAATTTTTATAAATTAATAGTTCTGTAAATAATTCCAGAAATATTTTTATAAAAATCCACATATTTTACTTGATAAGTATATAAATTTTGATAATTTAAAGATAATGGATAATTAATTGTGCTTAATTGAAGGTTAAACAAATTCAGTTATGATAAAAACCGACGATTTCATAATTAACGAACCTGATGGAATATCAGAACACCAAGAGTGATCAAAAAGCATATGTCTGGGTTAATTAAGTAAAACCGAACTTTTATGAGAAAAAAGGACAATTTGGATAAATTGTGCACTTTTCTCCAAACCAGACTAAATAAACGGAAACGAGCCTCGTAGCGAATCCAGACATCTAATCTACGATCGACGTTTATAAATTTAATCATTTTATCAACTAACGCGTTTACAAATTCATATGGTCATACCTTTTTTTCTAACGCGTAAACGATCAACTTGGCCCAGCAGGTGAAACTGGAAAACTGAGCCAAGTTATGTTGTATACATGAGACATTTAACAACGTCAAAATCTAAGCCTATTAACATGTTCTGGGCGTGACAGCCATACCCAGACTAGATACACAACCCAGTTTAGTATGGAGATTATAATAATATTAAAATACTAATATTATTATAATATTGATTATAAGGACTAAGTGATAGCGTGTGAAACAGACCACGAGCTGATATCGCAAAGAGTATCTACTAAACCCAAACACATAAAAGTCACCACGAACACAATGATTAACTTCGAGCGGATTGCTTGTGAATATTACTATTGGTTTGACAAACCCAAACGGAGCCAGCACGGTTTGTTGAGACATAACACCGTTTGCACATGACCATAATTATACAAACATGTTATGTAGTGTTAGACATAGCTCCTTGGTGCGCATGGGAAATGGAGGCACATGGCATGAACGAACAATCAAAGCTTCACTAAAGCTTAGCATAATTACATCATAAACATACAAACAAATGTACTGATAAGTGTACATACATACATACATACATACATACATACAAACTTACATGCGCACATACAAACTATGAACTGTGATTATGCATAACTGATTTCTTGAAACTCGTTAAACTCAGCAACTCTTGTAGTTGACCCGTTTTAAACGTGCTATTCAGGTATACCGAATTTGGATTAGAAAGTTAATGTGCAACGTGTTGGACTAGCAATCAATGCTATGTAAATTGATGTAAGTGTGCTAGTAAGAAGAAAAGCAGCATAACCGGCTGGTTCAGATTTGTATTACCTTGTTTGTAAAAGAAGTTAGAACGATGTAAATATTGTAAATTAGTTTGTATTGTTCTTCATAAACATGTGGTTGATACTAGATTTGTCTGTTACATTTTCGTTTAATGCTTCCATGATTTTCATGTCGGGGTGTTCCAACCGATCTGAGATTCTCATCCATTCTTTATCCAGTGCTGCATCCAGTTCAATTTCCTATTCCTCCTCCACAACAAGCTATTTCTACTGCAAGCCCCACTTTGTCTATTGGAACAGTGGCGAGGCTTACTCATATATTTATCCTCCATTCATGCAGTTCAGCAGATCGTAGGTCCTTTGATGCGTCTCCATCCTGGTCTACAATTTACCAATTCAGCATCAAATGTATCATGTGTTAAACTTGGTAAATTTTCAACAAAACTTGTTTAAGGCTGATCAGATTCAGATGATGAAAGGGTTACTGGTTTTGAATAAAGAATTAAGGCTCTGATAGCTGCTCAGGGGGTAGAAGATTGAACAACAAGATTATGTGATCCTTCAATTTCAATGTGAAGAGGATATGCTGAAGAAATTGAAGGATCAGGATCATGAACATGATCCCAAAGTGGTCCGTTCTGATTAGGAACTCGGTGCTTCAACAGCTGGTCCAATACCTAATGAGGGGGAGCCATGTAGTAAACAGATTGTGGTATTTAGAGATTATACCGAAGTCCAACCCGTCAACACACTGAAAGTGAAGACTATATCATTAGTTTTCATGACCGGGGTTGTGAAAAGTATGGTTAACACTCATGAGATTGAAGAAGGCGAGTTTGCTGATCATGGTTTAACAAAAAAATAGATCTCCATGCTGATTAACACAAATAAAAAGGATGTAGAGGAATGGGAGAAGTGGGTGGATGTTGAAATTGAGGATGCTAGAGATGTAGATGTTGATCCAAGTATTCCATCTGGGGATAGTTGTTATGATGATGTTGAGATGGAAGACATAACGGCCGAGGAATATCCTGACATAACATGAAGAACAATTTAGATGATGGATTCCTTTCATTACTATTGAGCATTATAAGATGGTTGAGGAACAGTTGCAGAAAGAGAAAGAGAAACAGAATGAGAAAGGAAAGTGACCAGAACCAGTTGAACCAAGACATACTTTGGATGGTATGTTTCAGTACAACACGAAGAAATTAAACAAGTGGACAGAGACATTGAGATATGCTCCAAATCAAGATTATCTACGGTCGAAGGCTAGGTTGTCTGCATAATAGATAAAGAAGTTTGTTGCTGTGAAGATGATTGAAGGTGATATTGTTTCGTGGATGTATAAGCCCGAGCTGAAAGTCTACATAGTCAAGTGAGAGAATGGTGTTCAGTATTTTTTTTTACTAACATTCTCTCCATGCCACATCGGGATGTCCATACAATGGCCTTTAGATGATTTTTGAACCCCTGGAATTGTCAGTTAATTGATTCGTTCTATCGGCAGTTGTTTCATGAAGTTCATCATGGGTTAAAGTTTTTCAATCTCTAGGTGCCTAAATGACAACATGTTGACACGATTGATACTCATACGGGGTGGAGAAAGCTAGTTTTAAAAGTGAAGCCACCGCGCACTATGAAGAAAGCTGATGTGAAGGCTTTACCATGAAGCCTTAATAAGGAATTCAATCGGTGATACTATCATGAAAAAAATGATGAAGCCGTGATTGTGTTGGGCCTGGTGACAAGATAAACTTTTTTCGGTTTTTGGATTCGATGTTGTTTAACCATCTAAGTCTGATAACGACATTTTATTCAACAATCAAATTAGATGTCCGTGTATATCATGCGTTAGGAACTCATAGCTGTACTAGTTTGAAGACCAACCATTTTAAGATGTGAAGACCGACAAAGCTCGAGACGAGGGGGAATTTCTTGATACATCTATAGGCATCTCGGTCTTTGTTTATCATTTTTGTAACAGTGCTAATATGCATTGGGATTAGTTTACAAAAAATGTAAAGTTACATTATCTATGGAAAATTTAGCGAATAAATTCTATTTTTGTACCTTAGGCCTCTAAGGATGATAGTGTAACACCCCGGCCCGGATGGGCTGACGTGTCACAATAAACATGGTTTCTAAACAAAAGACATAATCCTGCCCAAAGCAAACTTAAGGAGAATTTACATAGTAACATGGTTAAAAGATATTTTATTATAATCCTGATGTTTTATTCTTCTCTCTTAATCCTGCCCAAAGTAATCTGCGGTCCTGTATACAAAAATATAAATAACGGAATGAGCCGAATGCTCAGTACGGAATAATAGGCTCAACCAATTAATAATTTAATGACACATAATTTAGATTGAACTTATGGTAAATGATACTACACAAAGTAACCTTATAATTATATAAATTAAATCGTATCATACGGATGTACCCATGAGCGAACATAAACGTGACAACATACAGGTAGCTACTCCTGCATATTTTTCACATAAGATGGCGAGTTGGCATACCCGCTATCCATCTCCTTAATCATATTCTAGGATCGATCCATACGCCTCCTAATAGCCATATGTACCACACATGTAATTAAGAGACGCCGTGAACTGATCTCACCATCACGGGTGGTGCACATGTTGTCGATGCCGCAACAACATGCTCGTGGGACTCTCCACGAGAAGCGACACTCAGGGTATCGGAATACAAAGGATCTTACTCACATAACTCATAGCAAATATATTGTCGTAACATATACCGGAACATGCGCTAATGAGGATATTTAAACATAATACTATCGCATGACATGAAAGTTAAATCCAATGTTATAATCAGAATTGAATCCGATGGACAGTCAAGTGAATTGATAATCCAAAAACGTGAGTTTTAAAATATATATGAACTCAATATATAAGTTTATATTATTTAATATGAAGTAATAAGGAGTGAGGGTAAAGATCCCTATCTTTATAGTTCTGAAACGATATCGATCAGTTTTATAAGCGTTTGCAAAGATCTACATACGAGTTATATTCTTTTAGAAATATGTTTGTTGGGTTTAAAGCATGTATTACAAATACTAAATTCTGTAAATTCATTTTTCATTTTCATTTTTTTTTTCATCTATAGCATGAATTAAGGTTACTTCACTAATCACGAAGAGTTGGGGTTTGCTACACTTATGACCTGGAATGTAGCGCTCATCACAATAGTAGCAAAGTCCCTTTTCCCGTCGCTCCCTTGTTTTTACACCTGATAACCGGCGAACAGGGTTTGGGGCTGGCAGGGCAAGAGGTTGGGTTGGAGCCGGGCCTAATAGACCAGCTGTGGTCTGGTTCTTAGGTGAAGAATTATAACTAGGCGCCCGGGTTGAAGAAATGCCCCGACGTTGCAGGTTCACCTTATCCTCGACCAA
This sequence comes from Bidens hawaiensis, assembly GCF_021521415.1. Taxonomy (NCBI): domain Eukaryota; kingdom Viridiplantae; phylum Streptophyta; class Magnoliopsida; order Asterales; family Asteraceae; genus Bidens; species Bidens hawaiensis. Next base: position 5,346,546 of record NW_027491041.1, read on the forward strand.
GCGCGACGAAGCGATTGCATCTGCCAAGGTGCGAGGTTTCTTGAGCTTTACTTCTAAACGAATCTCCTCCTTCAAGCCACCAATAAAACAACCCATTAAAAAGGATTCTGGGAGACCGTCAATGCGTTGCGACAACCGTTCGAAAGCCTCGATGTAGGCTGCCACTGTTGTTACTTGTTTGAGGCGATGGAGAGACTCTGAGGAGTCCTCGTACTCAGTCGGCCCAAAACGAATCAGCAAAGCCGTGGTAAATTCTCTCCATGTCACAGGACCTCGTGTCTTTATAAACCACCGGTGCCACTGTAGGGCAATACCGTCAAGATGGATCGAAGACAGAGTGACGCGATCTTCCTCCGCTACGTTTTGAAACTCAAATAATTGTTCCGCCTTGTATATCCAGCCCGTAGGATCTTCACCACCACTAAACTTGGGAAAAAGGAGTTTGAAATAGGGTTTCCCTTCGGTACCGATTGTCATTTGCTTCCCGGAACCGGAAGCATCATCTGAACGTTTCTCTTTATTGGACCGAACCTCCATCACCAACTGGTTGAGCATGGAAGTGAGTTTTTCGATGGATTCGTTAGTGCTTTGCTGAAACTGCTCTGAGAGTTTTTCGATGGATTCGTTAGTGTCTCCATTGGATCAGGGCCTCTCTGATACCACTGTTAGGTGGGTCTAACGGTTGATTCAATAGCCAAGAAAATAGAAGGAAATCTAGAAGGAATAAAGGAAGAATATTTGAGGCAAATTTTCTGTTAATTTTTAAAATCAAACGATTACAATTTAAAAGGAAACAAAAAGGAAAAGTCAAAGTTGTTCCTAACAATGCGGAAATAAACGTTACTGGAGATGAGGGCATCCCCATGATCTCCTTTATTTATACAAAAATCAAAATACTAAATCAAAGATAAGTTGCAACTAATTCCATTCATGCATGCACGTGCTTTATTCCAAGTTTGGCTTGAATGGCTCCGACCCGTGTCACTACTTCGACCCGTAACACAAAATCGCTTACCTCGCCTTTCAGTTTGGATACAGCATTTACACACAAAAAATCATGTGAATAATGATTGAAAAAAAAAATCCATTTTGGCCTTTCACTAACGCAACTTTTTTAAAGAGGTAGTGAAATGGGCTAGTTAAATGCAACTATTTTTACCAACTTAGACACTTTTGTACCTGATGGATCAAACATATATTTCCAAACTTTTAGAAGTGTGTAAACTGTTTCATATGATTACCTAAAACAAAATGGTAAAAAAAGTCATTTTGTTCTTTTGTTGGACTTGGAAGTATGACCACCACATATAGTCATATAGATGTCTGAATTGGCTATTTTTAAATTTTCCAGCTCTTTGTTATACTAGAAAAAAACTATTAACATCTAACCACAGCAAATCAATATTCTACACTACTATATTATTAAACATGCTACTTCGGATAAAACAGTTGCACAATTATGAAAATTTAACTTCGCCTTCACACTGTATCATCTCATGAAAACCAAGATTAAGTGAATACCGCTCGAATATTAATAACAAAATCCCCGCACCATACAAACATAAGAACATTTTCTGCGCTGAATCTCCACAAGTACTGCGTTGTTGTAATTATTATTATTATTATTATTATTATTATTATTATTATTATTATTATTATTATTATTATAAACACCAAAGCTTCCTTAGACACTTCGTCGTCTTTTTTCCGCCCACATTTTAGCCTCGGCAACAGCCCGCTGATGATCAAGATCCCGATTCAACAACTTTGGAGTTTGCGTTTCCCGAGGCGAAATCCTGTTTTTGGAACGTTCAATCTCTTCGAATCTGCTCCGACTGAACCCATCACCTTCTGTATTCTCTGAAATTCTACTGGTTCCCTCACCATGACTGTAGCGGGTGCTTTGGCTTGGTCTCACATTAGAATCATGGGTGGTGTTTGCAAGATACGATAATGTGGTAACCACTTCCCCTATAAGTGGTCGAGCCGCAGCCTGTATTTGGATGCATATGCGTGCAACCCCTAGAGCCTGGTAGAGATCATTCATTGACTAATGTCCCACGAGCCTAGGGTCTGCCAATGTTGAGTATTTTCTTCGGTTCTCGAATAGCAGGCGTGCCTGCAAATACCCAAAACACGTGTAGTTTACTCATAATTTTGATGTGCTTCATAGTAAATAATATATAACATGTAATCACATTTGACGCGATACTTTTTTTATAACAGTTAACAACTTTTGGACAAAAAAATGTCTCGGGTCAACTCAAGCTATCCCGTTTCAACTCATAACAAAATTACTTCCATATTAAAAAAAATACAAAATAAAAAATACCATGATTGCCTTGACGGTTGGGTTTTAGGTTTTTGAAAAACCAAATTGTAGGTGCTTCTTGCTTTTAAATATGATTAAAACTGGAAAAATCGAACCAAAGTGAATTTATGTATATTTTTATTTTTATTTTCATTTTTGGAAATTTAAGGGGGTGTTTGGGTGAGCTTTTAAAACTTGCTTATTTGGTTGTTTGATTGTTGAAAAGCAAAATGTGTTTGGCAAAGCTATTCCAAAAACTTCAAATTGGAGCTTTTGAAAAGTTGCTTTTGCTTTTCAAAAAGCAAATAAGTAAAAATATAATTTAAAAAGCTCAACCAAACACCCCCAAGTAACCTAGAATAATTTAATAATTATTGTAACCCAAATACATTATCCCAAATGCATAATAATCAGTTAGTTATTAATTAGCAAAAAAGAAAATAAAAATGAAGCCAAGCTCAAACCAGAAAAACAAAACTAAACAATTTTCAAGAACTTAAAAAATCTCGAGTTTTGGTTTGCTTTGAGCCAAAACCAACCCATATGCACCTTTGATCGTTACCCAGTCCGCTTAATTAAGCACGTACTATATAGTCAACTTTTGTGAACAACACTATAATATTTAAGGAAAAGAAAGGAAAAAAAAAGAAAAAACATTATGGAAACAATTACGGAATTACCCAAGAGACCAGATTCTGCAGTCCTTGGGGTGCGGCGCTGTCAATGGCTTTCCGACCCGTAATAAGCTCTAAAAGCACCACCCCAAAGCTATAAATGTCCGACTAACTGTGAGATAACCCATCAGTGCATATTCAAGAGCACAATAACCATGTGTGCCCATGACCCGTGTGGTCAAATGAGACTTATCTCCAGTGGGGCCTTGCTTCGCTAACCCAAAATCAGAAAGCTTTGGTTGAAACCCCTCACCGAGCAAAATATTTGATGATTTGAAATCCCTATATTTAACGGGTGGGTTAGCCATATCATGAAGATATTCCAAGCCTCGAGCCGCACCCGCTGCTATTTTCATTCTCGTGTTCCAATCTAATGTTGTTTGTTTGGGTGGGATATCTTCAAAGATAAATGAATTGTTGAGTAGAATTACTAATTATTATTATTATTACATGATATTGATAATAATCAGAAAGTACAAAATATGAGTACCATGAATATGATCTTCTAATGACCCCAATGGCATGAACTCATAAACGAGAAGTCTTTGGTAATCATCCACACGAAATCTGATTAACATTACCAAATTGGGATGTTGTAAGCGGCTAAGCATAAGAACTTTGACTAAAAACTCGCGGTCATCATGTACCCGTTTCTATCCAGTTGTTTTATATCTACAATCTACAAAACAAAGGAGTTATAATTAATAAGCTTATTGTTTAACCATACCATCATTTCCTAAAATGTTGCTATTATGAATTTTATCATTCAATGTATTCTTTTGTATTGATAAAAGCTGGAAAGAGGACATAATATTCTCCGTTTTGATATATCTTTGTAAACCATACCAGCCCGCTATCTGGAAGACGTCCTTTGTATACCTGACCAAACCCTCCTTCCCCAAGTAAACAATGCGGGGCTATTTGTTTCAGCTGCCAACTCCTTGAATTTGAATGTATGAGCTGCAGTCTGACCACATGACCTGTCTTTAGAACCCGATAAATGGAGTTCAATCTTCGGCTTGTGTTCCTCCCTAGAACCAAAACATGAAAACAAGCCATTAACTTAAAATTATTTTGGTTAGACATTTGGATTGGTTTGTAAAGAGAATATTATTGCAAGTTAAATTTAATATGTTCCTATATTCTTCGAATAATAAATGCAACAATCCTATATTTAGTAGCCTAACATCATTAATATTGAGAAAAAGAAAATAAGAAAGGAACAATTTTCTACGTGCTAATATAACAATCATATATTTAGTAAACTAACATCATTTATTTATGCTTAATATTAAGAAAAAGAAAACAGAAAAGGAACAATGTTATACGTGCTAATGTAACAATCCTATATTTAGTAAATTAACATCATTAATATTGGCTTAATATTGGGAAAACAAAACAAAAATGGAAAAATGTTCTACGTGCTAATCTTCTACCGAAAAGTAAACAATGGCGCAATTTGAACATGTCTCGGGTCAACTCAACCTATCCCGTTTCAACCCATAACAAAATTACTTCCATATTAAAAAAAAATACCATGATCGCCTCGACGGTTGGGTTTTAGGTTTTTAAAAAATATGCTTGTAGGTTCTTCTTGCTTTTATATATGATTAAAACTGGAAAAATCGAACCAAAGTGAATTTATGTATTTTTTTTATTTTCATTTTTGGAATTTTAAGTAACTTAAAAGAATTTAATAATTATTGTAACCCAAATATGTTATCCCAAATGTATAATAGTCCATTAGTTATTAATAAGCTAAAAAGAAAAATAAAAACGAAGCCAAGCTCAAACCTGAAAACAAAACTAAACGATTTTCAAAAACTTAAAAAGTCCTGAGATCTGGTTTGGTTTGAGCCTAAACCATCCCATACACACCCTTTATTGTTACCCAGTCTGCTTAATTAAGCACCTACTATATAGTTAAGTTTTGTGAACAACACTATATTAATTATGAAAAAAGAAAAGAAAAAAACAAGAACAAATGACAAGACCCGAGCCCCGGTGCGGAAGCGTGAATAATGGTCGTTATTAAAGGCGGAGCTTGGATCTGGGCTAGGATCGAATCGTATTCACTCTTGAAGGTTGTTTGGACGGATGAGTGGTATTGGGAGGGAGCCTGAATCGATTACAATGAACAATAAACTGGACGAACAAATATATGTAAACGAAACATAAAGATAAAGAAGTGGCAGTATGATTTCATTAGTCACAAGATTGTCATACATAGCACTCATACATACACACATACATACAATAAAGCCATCCACCGGAGGCGGCGGCTCTCTCATAGGGATTAAACCCTAGATCTCACCTAATACACAATACACTCATGCTAGACAAATTAACAAATACAACTATTTATACTAGTCAAGCATGTCTTGGTCTTTAAGCCATCCACCCTTGGTTGAGACCAAAAATATTATTATATTTTTCACCCATAATAATAATAATTCGATGCGTCAGTTTAAAATATAAGTCCCAACAATCTCCCCTTTAGACCGATGCCATCGAATTTCTTCCATGATCACCTCAAAAACTCATTGTGTTTCGTTGAAATTCTCCCCCTCACGTTAAGCTTCTCCCGTTGTTCATTTTACATCATTTCTCCTATATCACATTTGGATACATTTGTGTAGGCATATGAACGAGGATTTGAACTTCAAAGATCAACTTCAAGTAACAAGGTCATCACAAAAAGAAATAAACTCAATGTGATCATCAAATAATCTTCCATTCTTCAAATCTGTTTCTTCCCTTGTAAATCATCTTCAAACCATTCCCTGAATCAAGATAGCATTCATGTCAACCATAACCTGTTCTTGAGTCTCAATAGACTGTCTTCATAGGAGGTTAAACTCTACCGATCATCTGTTCACCATGTTACTAGTCATGACTCTATCTTCTGAACGGTACTAGGAAATCTGAAAACTCACAAACAATGAAATATCTCTAAAGAATCTTGAATTATTGATCATGATAAACTTTTCCTTAACTTGAGTCTTTTCACTTGATTTGAAGCAAGAAATTTGCAATGAAATTCAAGAATTTTTACTCCCCCAATTTCGTTGCAACTGTCTTTGAAAATTGTGTCTTCAAATCAAGTATGGGTGAAACAACCTTGACCATCCTTATCAAGATTTTTGATTCTGTAATAAACAAAGATAAACAAAACATCTTGTTGGTTGACACTCATAAGTGATTAAATCCGTAAGCTTGGTCAACACTTGTTCTTGTAAAGCTCTTTGATGAAGTTGTGAAAAATTGATAAGACTTTGATTTCCATTTACTTGTTGATGATTGGATAAAATTTACCAAAATACCCATGGTATATATCTTCCGTAAAGATCAGCTTGGTCAAATGGTCAACGGCACCAAATATTTCAAAAGTTTTTTCAAAACTCGTAATTCATTCACGAGCATGGATTATTGGTTCACGAGCCCCGGTGCGGTAGCGTGAATAATGGTCGTTATTAACGGCGAAGCTCGGATCTGAGCAAGGATTGAATCGTATTCACTCTTGAAAGGTGTTTGGACGGATGAGTGGTATTGGGAGAGAGCCTGAATCTATTACAATGAACAATAAACTGAATGAACAAATATATGTAATCGCAACATAAAGATAAAGAAGTGGCAGTATGATTTCATTAATTACAAGATTGTCATACATAGCACTCATACATACACACATACATACAATAAAGATCAGCCACCTCCGGGAGAGCTAATCCCGGAGGCGGCGGCTATATCATAGGGATAAAACCCTAGATCTCACCTAATACACAATATATTTATGATAGACAAATTAACAAATACATCTATTTATACTAGTATAGGATGTCTTGGTCTTCAAGCCATCCACCCTTGGTTAAGACCAAAAATATTATTATATTTTTCACCCATAATAATAATAATTCGATGCGTCGGTCTAAAATATAAGTCCCAACAACAAACATGATGGACACAATTACAGAATTACCCAGGATACCAGATTAGGGCTGTTCATTTTACCCGAAACCCAACCCGAAAAAACTCGTACCCGAACCCGAACTAACCCGACCCAAAAAACTCAAAAATCAGCACGAAAAAACCCGTACCGGAACCCGAACTAACCCGACACGAAAAACCCGAACCCGAGAAAAGACTAACCCGAACCCGAACCGAAGTAATTCGGGTTGGTTTTCGGGTTTGATTTATAAGTTTTGTGTCAACCCGAAAAACCTGAATAAACTTTTAGTTATGAAATTAAATATATTTTTAGGTATATTAGGCTAAGTCTTAGTCACTCAAGTTATCAAAATTTGAGCCTAATCAACTATTGTCATTCCAACTATTATGAATCGATTGTTTATTGTCAATTTATGTTTTCCGTTTATTATTGATAGCAACCATAATCGGACAACCATGCTGTATTGTGGTGCGGTGCTGCTAATGGCTTTCCGACCCGTAATAACCATGTGTGCCCATGACCTGTGTGAGATGACTCGTTAGTGTATATTCAGCAGCACAATAACCATATGTGCCATGACAAGTGTGGACAAATGAGACTTATCGCCAGTGGGGCCTAGCTTCGCTAAACCAAAATCTGAATACTTTGGTTAAAACCCCTCACCGAGCAAAATATTTGATGATTTGAGCTCCCAATATATAACGGGCGGGTTAGCCTTATCATGAAGATATTCCAAGCCTCGAGCCACACCCGTTGCTATTTTCATTCTCGTGTTCCAATCTAATGTTGTTTGTTTGGGTGGGATATCTACAAAAGATAAATGAATTTTTGAGTTGAATTATTATTATTATTATTATTATTATTATTATTATTATTATTATCATCATCATCATCATCATCATCATCGTCATCATCATCATCATCATCATCATCATCATCATCATCATCATCATCATCATCATCATCATCATCATCATCATCATTATTATTATTATTATTATGTGTCGAACTCAACCACAAAACTTAACCTTGTTGGCTAAAACTCACCTTTGGCTTTGGGTTTGGTTCGGATCTGGACAACTCGAGGATCTAGACGTGATTCTTGTTGTTTGAAGACACTTGACCACCAAGATCTTCCTTAATTTAGCCCGGAATCGGATTCGGGTCTTGAGAGAGAGTATGTGTGTATTCTATGGAGTGTGTGTGTGTTGTGTGAAAAAATGGTGAAGGGATGGGGGGGTGGCCTTATATAGAGAGCTATGGACCCCACCACCCACTTCCTTCACCAATCCTAATCCTTATCAAATATAAACACGCACCCATTTAAACAAGCGACTCACACGAAACAATAATTTTCTTTTATTTAGTAATCTCGCAATACGGATGTTACACTGCCCATGAACTGTGTCATATGAGACTTATAGCCAGTGGGGCCTAGCTTCGCTAAACCAAAATCAGAATGCTTTAGTTGAAACCCCTCACCGAGAAAATTATTTGATGATTTGAGCTCTCAATATATAACGAGCGGGTTAGCCTTATCATGAAGATATTCCAAGCCTAGAGCCGCACCCGCTGCTATTTTCATTCTCGTGTTCCAATCTAATGTTTTTTGTTTGGGTAGGATATCTGGAAAGATAAATGAATTGTTGAGTTGAATTACCAATTATTATTTTCATTATTATTATTATTATTATTATTATTATTATTATTATTATTATTATTATTATTATTATTATTATTATTATTATTATTATTATTACATGATATTGATAATAATCAGAAAGTACAAAATATGAGTACCATGAATATGATCTTCTAATGATCCCCATGGCATGAACTCATAAACGAAAAGTCTTTGGACATCTTCCACACAAAATCCGATTAACTTTACAAAATTGGGATGTTGTAAGCGGAAAGCATAAAAACTTCGACTAAAAACTCGTGGTTACCCTGTAACCCGTTTCTATCTAGTTGTTTGATAGCTACAATCTACAAAAGAATGGAGTTATAATTAATCAGCTTATTGTTTAACCATACCATCATTTCCCAAAATGTTCTAACTATTATTAATTTTATCATTCAATATATTCTTTTGTAATGATAAAAACTGAAAAGAGGACATAATATTCTCTGTTTTGATATATCTTTGTAAACCATACCTGCCCGCAATCTTGAAGACGTCCTTTGTACACCTGAGCAAACCCTCCTTCCCCATGTAAACAATGCGGGGCTAAAATTATTTGTTTTAGCTGCAAGCTCCTTGAATTTGAATGTATGAGCCGCTGTCTGACCACATCACCCGTCATTAGCACCCGATAAATGGAGTTCAACCTTCGGCTTGTGTTTTTCCCTAAACCGAAAACACGAAAAACAAGTCATTAACTTAAAATTATTTTGGTTAGACATTTGGATTGGTTTGCAAAGAGAATATTATTGCAAGTTAAATTTAATATGTTCCTATATTCTTTGAACAATAAATGCAACAATCCTATATTTAGTAGACTAACATCATTAATATTGAGAAAGAGAAAATAGAAAAGGAACAATTTTCTACGTGCTAATGTAACAATCCTATAGCAAACTAACAATCCTATAGTAAACTAACATCATTTACACTGGCTTAATATTAAGAAAAAGAAAATAGAAAAGGAACAATGTTCTGTATGCTAATGTAACAATCCTATATTTAATAAACTAACATCATTAATATTGGCTTAATATAGAGAAAAGAGAACAAAAAAGGAACAATGTTCTACGTGCTAATCTTCTACCGAAAATAAACAATGGTGCAATTTGAACATGTCTCGGGTCAACTCAACCTATCCCGTTTCACCCAATAACAAAATTACTTCCATATCAAAAAAAAATACAAAATAAAAAATACCATGATCGCCTCAACGGTTGGGTTTTAGGTTTTTGAAAAATGAAATTGTAGGTTCTTCTTGCTTTTAAATATGATTAAAACTGGAAAAATCGAACCAAAGTGAATTTATGTGTTTTTTTTTATTTACATTTTTGGAATTTTAAGTAACTTAAAAGAATTTAATAATTATGGTAACCCAAATAGGTTATCCCAAATGTATAATATTCAATTAGTTATTAATTAGCAAAAAAGAAAAACAAAAACGAAGCCTAGCTCAAACCGAAAAACAAAACTAAACGATTTTCAAAGACATAAAAATTCCCGAGATTTGGTTCGGTTTGACCCTAAACCAACCCATACACACCCTTTATTGTTACCTGGTCTGCTCAATTAAGCACCAATTATATAGTTAAGTTTTGTGAACAACACTATATTAATTATGAAAAAAGAAAAGAAAAAAAAAGAACAAACATGATGGAAACAATTATAGAATTACCCAAAAGACCAGATTAGGGCTATTTATTTTACCCAAAACCCGAAACCCGACCCGTAAAAACTTGAGAGAGAGTATGTGTGTGTTCTAGGGAGTGTGTGTGTTGTGGGAAGAAATGGTGAAGTGATGGGGGGATGGCCTTATATAGAGAGCTATGGACCCCACCACCCACTTCCTTCACCAATCCTAATCCTTATCAAATACAAACACGCACCCATTTAAACGAGCGACTCACACGAAACAATAATTTTCTTTTATTTAGTAATCTCGTAATACGGATGTTACACTGCCCATGAACTGTGTCATATGAGACTTATAGCCTGTGGGTCCTAGCTTCGCTAAACCAAAATCAAAATGCCTTAGTTGAAACCCCTCACCGAGCAAATTATTTGTTGCTTTGAGCTCCCAATATATAACGAGAGGTTAGCCTTATCATGAAGATATTCCAAGCCTAGAGCCGCACCCACTGCTATTTTCATTCTCGTGTTCCAATTTAATGTTGTTTGTTTGGGTGGGATATCTGGAAAGATAAATGAATTGTTGAGTTGAATTACCGATTATTATTTTCATTATTATTATTATTATTATTATTATTATTATTATTATTATTATTATTATTATTATTATTATTATTATTATTATTATTGATAATAATCAGACAGTACAAAATATGAGTACCATGAGTATGATCTTCTAATGATCCCAATGGCATGAACTCATAAACGAGAAGTCTTTGGTCATCATCCACACAAAATCCGATTAACTTTACAAAATTGGGATGTTGTAAGCGGCAAAGCATAAAAACTTCGACTAAAAACTCGCGGTCACCCTGTAACCCGTTTCTATCCAGTTGTTTGATAGCTACAATCTACAAAAGAATGGAGTTATAATTAATCAGCTTATTGATTAACCATACCATCATTTCCCAAAATGAGACTTATCGCCAGTGGGGCCTAGCTTCGCTAAACCAAAATCGGAATACTTTGGTTAAAACCCCTCACCGAGCAAAATATTTGATGATTTGAGCTCCCAATATATAACGGGCGGGTTAGCCTTATCATGAAGATATTCCAAGCCTCGAGCCACACCCGTTGCTATTTTCATTCTCGTGTTCCAATCTAATGTTGTTTGTTTGGGTGGGATATCTACAAAAGATAAATGAATTTTTGAGTTGAATTACTAATTATTATTATTATTATTATTATTATTATTATTATTATCATTATTATCATTATTATTATTATTATTATTATTATTATCATTATTATTATTATTATTATTATGTGTCGAACTCAACCACAAAACTTAACCTTGTTGGCTAAAACTCACCTTTGGCTTCGGGTTTGGTTCGAATCTGGACAACTCGAGGATCTGGACGTGATTCTTGTTGTTTGAAGACACTTGATCACCAAGATCTTCCTTACTTTAGCCCGGAATCGGATTCGGGTCTTGAGAGAGAGTATGTGTGTGTTCTAGGGAGTGTGTGTGTGTTGTGGGAAGAAATGGTGAAGGGATGGGGGGGATGGCCTTATATAGAGAGCTATGGACCCCACCACCCACTTCCTTCACCAATCCTAATCCTTATCAAATATAAACACGCACCCATTTAAACGAGCGACTCACACGAAACAATAATTTTCTTTTATTTAGTAATCTCGTAATACGGATGTTACACTGCCCATGATCTGTGTCATATGAGACTTATAGCCTGTGGGGCCTAGCTTCGCTAAACCAAAATCAGAATGCTTTAGTTGAAACCCCTCACCGAGAAAATTATTTGATGATTTGAGCTCTCAATATATAACGAGCGGTTTAGCCTTATCATGAAGATATTCCAAGCCTAGAGCCGCACCCGCTGCTATTTTCATTCTCGTGTTCCAATCTAATGTTTTTTGTTTGGGTGGGATATCTGGAAAGATAAATGAATTGTTGAGTTGAATTACCGATTATTATTTTCATTATTATTATTATTATTATTATTATTATTATTATTATTATTATTATTATTATTATTATTATTATTATTATTATTATTATTATTATTATTATTATTATTGTTGAACTCATAAACGAGAAGTCTTTGGTCATCATCCACACAAAATCCGATTAACTTTACAAAATTGAGATGTTGTAAGTGGCAAAGCATAAGAACTTCGACTAAAAACTCGCGGTCACCCTGTAACCCGTTTCTATCCTGTTGTTTGATAGCTACAATCTACAAAAGAATGGAGTTATAATTAATCAGCTTATTGTTTAACCATACCATCATTTCCCAAAATGTTCTAACTATTATTAATTTTATCATTTAGTATATGTTTTTGTAATGATAAAAACTGAAAGAGGACATAATATTCTCCGTTTTGATATATCTTTGTAAACCATACCTGCCCGCTATCTGGAAGACATCCTTTGTACACCTGACCAAACCCTCCTTCCCCAAGTAAACAATGCGGGGCTAAAGTTATTTGTTTCAGCTGCAAGCTCCTTAAATTTTAATGTATGAGCCGTAGTCTGACCACATGACCCGTCTTTAGAACCCGATAAATGGAGTACAACCTTTGGCTTGTGTTTTTCCCTAGAACCAAAACACGAAAAACAAGCCATTAACTTAAAATTATTTTGGTTAGACATTTGGATTGGTTTGCAAAGAGAATATTATTGCAAGTTAAATTTAATATGTTCCTATATTCTTTGAACAATAAATGCAACAATCCTATATTTAGTAGACTAACATCATTAATATTGGCTTAATATTGAGAAAGAGAAAATAGAAAAGAAACAATTTTCTACGTGCTAATGTAACAATCCTATAGCAAACTAACAATCCTATAGTAAACTAACATCATTTTTACTGGCTTAATATTAAGAAAAATAAAATAGAAAGGGAACAATGTTCTGCATTCTAATGTAACAATCCTATATTTAATAAACTAACATCATTAATATTGGCTTAATATAGAGAAAAGAGAACAAAAAAGGAACAATGTTATACGTGCTAATCTTCTACCGAAAAGTAAACAATGGTGCAATTTGAACATGTCTCGGGTCAACTCAACCTATCCCGTTTCAACCAATAACAAAATTACTTCCATATAAAAAAATACTAAATAAAAAATACCATGATTGCCTCGACGGTTGGGTTTTAGGTTTTTGAAAAATGAAATTGTAGGTTCTTCTTGCTTTTAAATATGATTAAAACTAGAAAAATCGAACGAAAGTGAATTTAAGTATTTTTTTTTATTTTCATTTTTGGAATTTTAAGTAACTTAAAAGAATTTAATAATTATGGTAACCCAAATAGGTTATCCCAAATGTATAATAATCAATTAGTTATTAATTAGCCAAAAAGAAATAAAAACTTAGCCTAGCTCAAACCGGAAAACAAAACTAAACGATTTTCAAAAACTTAAAAATTCCCGAGATTTGGTTTGGTTTGACCCTAAACCAACCCATACACACCCTTTATTGTTACCCGGTCCGCTCAATTAAGCACCTACTATATAGTTAAGTTTTGTTAACAACACTATATTAATTATGAAAAAAGAAAAGTAAAAAAAAGAACAAACATGATGGAAACAATTACAGAATTACCCAAGAGATCAGATTAGGGCTATTCATTTTACCCAAAACCCGAAACCCAACCCGAAAAAACTCGTACCCGAACCCGAACTAACCCCACCCGAAACACTCGACACCCAACCCGAAAAAACCCGTGCCCGAACTAACCCGAACCCGAACCGAAGTAATTCGGGTTGGTTCTCGGGTTTGATTTATAAGTTTTGGGTCAACCCGAAAAACCTGAATAAACTTTTAGTTTTGAAATTAAATATATTTTTAGGTATATTAGGCTTAGTGTTAGTCACTCAAGTTATCAAAATTTGAGCCTAATCAACTAATGTCATTCCAACTATTATGAATCGATTGTTTATTGTTAATTTATGTTTTCCGTTTATTATTGATAGCAACCATAATCGGATAACCAAATTTTTATTTTCATTAACGGTCCTTTAACAAAAACGCATCAGAAAATTAGTTTCATGAAATTTCGCATGGGAATTTCGCTTCGCATGGGAATTTCGCTTCGCATGCTTTTTCGCTTCGCATGGAACATTTTCGCTTCGCATGGAACTTCTCGCTTCGCATGGAACTTTTTCGTTTCGCATGGTCATGTGATGCGAAACAACCTTTTTCGCTTCGCATGGCTGTGCGATGCGAAACAACCTTTTCTTCGCTTTTACCATTTTAAAGCCATTTTTCTCCTTATTTCCTCCTTAGGACCCGGTTTTACCCTTTTTATGGGTTTTGGGTCGTACCAACTTTGTATACCCGTGTTTTATGAGGTCCGAACATCACCTTTTTGTCCTATTTCATACTCGTGAGGCTAAGACTCATCCAGTTTATGTTTTTCTTACATCCTACAACCCGATCTACTAAGATATCGATTTACATGTCGAACTCAACCTCAAAACTTAACCTTGTTGGCTAAAACTCACCTTTGGCTTCGGGTTTGGTTCGGATCTGGACAACTCGAGGATCTGGACGTGATTCTTGTTGTTTGAAGACACTTGACCACCAAGATCTTCCTTAATTTAGCCCGGAATCGGATTCGGGTCTTGAGAGAGAGTATGTGTGTATTCTATGGAGTGTGTGTGTGTTGTGTGAAAAAATGGTGAAGGGATGGGGGGGTGGCCTTATATAGAGAGCTATGGACCCCACCACCCACTTCCTTCACCAATCCTAATCCTTATCAAATATAAACACGCACCCATTTAAACGAGTGACTCACACGAAACAATAATTTTCTTTTATTTAGTAATCTCGTAATACGGATGTTACAAGTCTACCCTCCTTAAAAGAGGTTTCGGGGACTATTACTACTAAACAAATGCGGGTAAAACATGCGCATCTCTTCTTCGACTTCCCAAGTAGCATCCGATCCCTTACGACGCTTCCATATCACTTTCACTAGGGGAATAACCTTATGATGGAGCTGCTTTTCCTTGCGGTCGACTATATCGATGTCTAGTAGTGGCATATGGGACGTGTCATCAGCTAGACATTTTCTCAAGTGAGATACATGAAAGGTAGGGTGAATTCCTTTTAGCTCTTCAGGTAGGTCTAGCTTGTAAGCCACCTCGCCTACACGGGCCACGATCTTGAACGGTCCAATGTACCTAGGACTCAACTTTCCTCTTTTTCTAAAACGAATAATCCCCTTCCAAGGCGAGACTTTAAGCATCACGTGGTCTCCAACATTAAACTCAATCGGTCGTCTCCGCTTATCGGCATATGACTTCTGGCGATCTTGAGCGGCTTTCATCCTTGCCTTGATCTGGTCAAACCTCGAAGAGGTTTCTTGCACAACTTCTAGACTCCCAATCTTTTTCACGGGAGTCCTACATCGTCTACCATACAACATCTCGAAAGGAGGCATACCAATACTTGAATGGTAGCTGTTGTTGTAAGAGAATTCTGCTAAGTGCAAATGATCATCCCAGCTTCCTCCAAAGTCTAACACACAAGCACGTAGCATATCCTCAAGGGTTTGGATAGTCCGCTCAGATTGTCCATCTGTTAGAGGATGATACGCCGTGCTGATGTTCAGTCTCGTCCCTATGGCTTCATGGAACCTCTTCCAAAATCTTGAAGTAAAAAGGGTATCTCTGCCTAACCCAATCGATAATGGAACCCCATGCTTCGCCACAACTTCTTTAATGAACATATTTGCTAACGTTTCTGACGAGATAGCCTCTCGTATAGGCAGAAAGTGAGCACTCTTTGTCAAACGATCCACAATCACCCATATGGTATCATGATTCTTAGCTGTACGCGGTAGCTTAGTTATGAAATCCATGGCGATGTGTTCCCACTTCCACTCGGGTATCTCTAACGGCTACATCTTTCCATATGGTTTCTGGTGTTCTGCTTTGACTTGCAAGCAAGTTAAGCACTTGCTGGCATAATCCACCACTTCATTCTTCATACTCGGCCACCAGTAGTCCTTCTTCAAGTCTTGGTACATCTTAGTTGATCCTGGATGAATCAAGAATCGAGACTTATGGGCCTCGTCTAGGACTCGATTTCTAAGATTTCCATGTCGAGGGATCCACATTCTATCAAATCTGGCCTTTACCCCATGAGTATTATCCATCAACTCGGTTTGTTGCCCAAAAATTCTCTCCTTCTTCATCAACCCTTCATCGGCTAACACTTTCATCTGCACTTTGTTGATCTCTTCGAAGAAATCTGAGTTGATGATCAACTTATAAGACTTGATTGTCGCGATAACTTCTGCTTTCTTCCGGCTCAAGGCATTGGCGACCACGTTAACCTTTCCCGGATAATACTTGATCTCACAGTCATAATCCTTTATCAGTTCTAACCACCTTCTATGCCTCATATTCAACTCTTTCTGCTCGAAGAAGTATTTCAAACTCTTGTGATCTGTATAGATAGTACACTTAGTACCGTACAAGTAATGCCTCCAAATCTTAAGAGCATGCACTACAGCTGCTAACTCTAGATCATGCGTCGGGTATGTACTTTCGTGAACTTTCAGTTGTCTAGACGCATAGGCTATGACCTTACCTCGTTGCATTAACACGCAACCTAACCCTTGGTGTGAAGCATCAGTACAGACTACCAAATCCTCCTCACCATCGGGTAGAACAAGGATTGGAGCCTGCGTGAGTCTCTTCTTTAGCTCTTTGAATGCCTCTTCCTGAAACTTACCTCAACTGAACACCACAGTCTTTCGGGTCATACCGGTCAACAGTGAGGCTATCTTGGAGAAGCCTGGAATGAATCTCCTATAATAGCCAGCTAACCCTAGGAAACTGCGTATCTCGGTTGGGTTTCGCGGAGTCTTCCAATTCATTATCGCTTCAATCTTGGCTGGGTCTACAGCAATCCCCTCAGGATTAATTATATGACCTAAAAATTGTACATCTCGTAACCAAAATGCTCATTTTGAGAACTTAGCGTATAGTCTCTCCTTTTTCAGAACTTCCAACACATCTCTCAGATGCTCAGCATGGTCAGACTCGCTCTTCGAATCAATCAATATATCGTCGATGAAAACGATAACCGACTTGTCTAGCATCGGCCGACATACCCTATTCATCATATCCATAAATGTTGCGGGAGCATTTGTTAAACCGTATGACATCACTAGGAACTCGTAGTGCCCATACCGCGTTCGAAACTCTGTCTTAGGGATGTCTGCCTCTTTCACCCTCAGCTGATGATAACCTGATCTGAGATCTATTCGCGAGAACCAGCTTGCACCTTGTAGCTGATCAAACAAATCATCAATCCGTGGCAACAGATATCTATTCTTTACCGTAAGCTTATTCAACTCCCTGTAGTCAATGCACATTCTCATGCTTCCATTTTTCTTCTTAACAAATAACACCGACGCGCCCCACGGGGAAACACTCGGCCTTATGAAACCGTTGTCGAGGAGTTCTTGCAGTTGGGACATCAATTCCTTCATCTCGGATGGCGCCAGACGATAAGGTGCTTTCGCAACGGGCTGTGCTCCTGGTGTTAACCCTACCTGAAATTCTACTTTTCGTTCCGGTGGTAACCCTAGAAGGTCCCCAGGGAACACCTCTGGGTAGTCACACACTACAGGAGCATCTTTCATTTCTTTCGTCTCGGCCGTAGCTTTGACAACATACGCCAGGTAGGCACTACATCCTCGCCTTAACAAACGTTCGGCTTTTATCATCGAAATGACGCTAGGCCCTGTACTTTCTCTGTCACCGTAAACCGTTACCGTACCACCATCTGAAGACTTCAGTCTTACCAATCTACTTTTGCACACTATCTGGGCTTCAAATTCAGACAGTCAATCCATCCCCAACACTACATCAAATCTTCCTAAGGTCATCACATACAGGGTAGCAGGAAATTCGTGTCCTTCCAACTCTATTTTACAACTCTTAACCGTTCTCAAAATTCTAACCGAGGTCTCACTAGCGGTCTCTACCATAAAAGTTTCAGGCACACGACAACATTTCATTCTGGCTTTCTTACAAAACGGAGTAGCTACAAAACTCCTAGTCGCACCTGAGTCAAACAATACGGAAGCAGAAATACCATTTACTAGGAATATACTTGTCACAACGTCGGGGATATGCTTAGCGTTTTCTTGTGTCAACATGTAGGCTCTGGTCTTTGGCCTAGACTGCTCAGCATCCTTCTTATCGCTTCCCCCAGCTTCAGTACATTCTCTCGCCATGTGGCCTGTCTTGCCACACTGGAAACATGCCGGTTTTGCATTACATTCATTGGCGTAATGCCCCACTTTCCCACACTTGTAACACACATTCGACCCAAACTTACACTCTCCTCCATGAGCTTTCCCATATTTGTGGCATATATCAGAACCAGTTCCCCATCTACACTCACCACCGTGCATCTTCCCGCATGCCTTGCACGGCTTCTTCTCCCACACCTTCTGCTTCTTCTCCCTTGAGTTCCACAACTGAGTACCCGGTCGCTTAGCAGGAGCAACCCACTTCTTCTCCTTCTTCTCTTCCACTACCACCTCGTCCACGGCCAGGTCATCATAAACCATTTCTGCGAGTTCGACAGCAGAATCAAAAGTAGGGGGTTTACTGGCCCTGACAAAGGTGCGAACATTTGGTGGTAGTCCCCTCAAATAGCACTTGACCCTCTTGGCCTCGGAGTTCACCATGTCAGGAACGATTCTTGCATACGGTTAAACTCTGTAGTGTACTCTCGGAGGCTCATCTTTCCTGCCTTCAAATTCAGGAACTTCATCTCTGCCTTCTCAACCTCAGCATCCGCACAAAACTTGCTCATGACCATCTCCTTCAAGTCTTCCCATGTCATAGCCTTAATCTCAGCAGCGGTCTTCCTCTGCTCAACAGTTTCCCACCAAAACATAGCTTCGTCCTCAAATGACTGGGTAGCAAAACCTACCGCTTGATTGGGACCGCACTCGCTAATTCGGATAACCTTGTCCATCGCGGTTATCCATTGGAGAGTAGCGATTGCATCCCCTGTACCAGAAGACTTTGGTGGGTCGCAACCTTTGAACAATCTGAAGCTGCACCCACCTCGGCCCCTCTTACCAGCATTGACCTTCGCAGACCGACCTTCACTTGATTCCTCTCTCACAGTCTCTTCATCTTTCTTACTACTTTCCCCTGTCCTCTCAGCGGTTCCTGCACGACTCTCGGTTGACTTTTCCTGTTGCTGATTCTGTACAGCAGCAGCCACTGCCTGAGTAATGGCAGCTTGGATAGCAGGGTCGAGCTGATACCCTTCATTTCTCTCAGTTAGGCTTCTTCCCTCCTCAGACTCGGTAATCGGTCCCTCGGGTGGTACTCAGGTAGCACGTGGTCTACCACGGCATCTCGAACTTTCTCCTTGCCTAGCAGTCTTCTTAGTACCAGCCATTCGTATTCAATAGGAAAACACAAACGTCGTCACTACAGGAAATATTTAGTACGAGGATAGTAAGGCTAACAGGTAATAACAGTGGCCAGTTGTGATTAGCTGATCACGTTACTCTCCATGTCCTTTACACTTCCCTTTGTGAGTCCACTTGTGCTAGGTTCTACTTATAACAATTAGACAATCGTACATTTCACATCGTCACATAACAAGAATTTCTAAATCCAGTTATTAAGTTAGCTTTCTTACTCATTCTTTACTATACACAGGATCAACTTACACAGGGTGATCGCTTTCTAAGCTTACTTGGGAGACACATGGCATTCTTGGACTGGCATCTCCTTTCTTTTCTTCCTTAAGTCCCATTCTCTGTTCGAGTCTAAGCATGTAGGATGCTTATTCTCTCAAACTTATGCTCTGATACCAATTTGTAAGGCCTCGATCCCGGAAACCCTACCTTGGCCAACTTACTCATAAACATAGTTCTAAAATCAGAGTTAATTAAAACTTTCGCGGAATAATTAAAAACTTCATGCATTACATTACAAACCATCGAATCTTGTCTTAACATACAAATTCTCCATTCATAGACATAACATAAAACAGTCATGACGGTTCTTTATAGATACCCGTCTCATTAGCTCATGCCATGTGTCCCTCCTCAAGCCAGCTGCCTCAACCTATTTGCCTGCATGCATACTAAAAGTCAGCTACGCTGAGTGAGTTCTAGTTAAGCAGGTACATACATTTCATTCTCATTCTTTACATTCTTACTTCCATACATTCCTACTTTTACTTACCTTCATTATTTTATACATACATAACCTTCCTACGTTTTTAAAGACCCTTTCGCTCTATAACCTTCGCATATATTATTAGGGTATGCAACCCTTCATTTTTCGCCTATATTATTAGGAAAGGCAACCCTAATTCTTCGCCTATATTATTAGGGTAGGCAACCCTTAATTCTTCGCCTATATTATTAGGGTAGGCAACCCTTAATTCTTCGCCTATATTATTAGGGTAGGCAACCCTTTACTCTTCGTCTATGTTATCAGGGTAGGCAACTCTTTATTCTTCAGCTCTACATATCATACATATCATTCATACACTACACATATCGTACATACCTTTCTTTCATTAGCTATATCAGTTCTCATATACCTCTTCACACATACGTTTAACTCTTTCTACACTAATTAGGTATATTTATAAACATTCATACGGCATACACCTACCACTTAAGGTAAGTGAATTAACTAATCACATTGAGTATGTGTAGGTCCCCCCGGGGGCGTCGCCGATCGATACGAGATCCGCACGAGGTCTAGGAGTGCGGAATCCTCCTAGACTCGTTAATGGTGTACAAGATGAAGAACACAAACACGTACACGAACAAATACAAGAACGGGATAAACAAATCTGCAGATTCTTTATAATAATAATTAAACAAACATGTTACATACCGTAACATAAACAGAAACACGTCCGACCCGAGGTGAGCTCTACCTCGGGTCGTCCCTAACGACACTCTCTCTCTGTTTGTTCTCTCTCGACACTCAAACTGTAACACACAACTCTCTGAATTACTGGATTCTTAACCTAAACAAGACACACGTATATATATATATATATATATATATATATATATATATATATATATATAAACTTCAGTAGGCGTCAGTATGCGAAGTTGTTCATAACTTCGCCTATGGCGAAGTTGTGATAACTTCGCCTAAGGTGAAGTTGTCCTAACTTCGCCGTTGGCGAAGTTGTTCTAACTTCACCTATGGCGTCTCCGCTGGTCTGAATTGCATAGCGACGGTCACAAAATGCACCAACAGTCTACCCTTTGACCGTTGCTCTCAATTCTAACAAACACGAAAGATCATCTGTTACAAAACATGCACCAAGAGACTCCCTCTTAACTGATGATCTTCTGTTTGCTCATCAACCAGCCGTGTCTGAAACTGTCCTGTAGCTTCACAAATCTACCAATCACCCAGCGTCTTCCATATCAGATCTCCCCTTCAGTGTAAGCTTCTCCGACTATAATGATTGAGGTCTTTGAAATGCATGCATCCTCGTGCCAATAGATCATCTCAACCAATCACGTGAGTCCATCTGACTTCACCAACACGTGAAGTTGGGCGTCCTCCACAACTTCACCAACTCGTCGGCATACGATAAGGTTTAATCTTCAACTACTCAACATCAAGTGATCAATTTCATCACAAAACCACCTTGACAGAATCTAACACATGACCATTAATTAATCTGAAGCATCTTCAATCACCAGGGATAACGATCAAGAACATAAACACGTACACGAACAAATACACGAACAAATACAAGAACGGGATAAACAAATCTGCAGATTCTTTATAATAATAATTAAACAAACACATTACATACCGTAACATAAACAGAAACACGTCCGACCCGAGGTGAGCTCTACCTCGGGTCGTCCCTAACGACACTCTCTCTCTGTTTGTTCTCTCTCGACACTCAAACTGTAACACACAACTCTCTGAATTACTGGATTCTTAACCTAAACAAGACACAACTATATATATATATATATATAAACTTCAATAGGCGTCAGTAGGCGAAGTTGTGATAACTTCGCCTAAGGTGAAGTTGTCCTAACTTTGCCGTTGGCGAATTTGTTCTAACTTCGCCTAAGGCGAAGTTGTTCTAACTTCACCTATGGCGTCTCCGCTGGTCTGAATTGCTTAGCGACGGTCACAAAATGCACCAACAGTATGCACACAGCCCCAAAACATAACACAGAAATGGGGCTAGAAACTCACCTGAAGTCGGTTTCTCTCGCCGTTAATGGTAACATCCTTCTTTAGTTGTGTACGGCTAACTGTACAATACATTACACGTGTCAATTATCTATTACCACTACTTCTTACATTTAAGTTTACGAACCCCCAACTAACTGTCTAGGGGCGGCAGCCCCTAGCAGGGTCCAAGAGGCAGAGCCCCTGGCTGGGGTTGAGCTGCCAGGTCAGCTCGGAAAAACACATCAGAAAATTAGTTTCATGAAATTTCGCATGGGAATTTCGCTTCGCATGCTTTTTCGCTTCGCATGGTCATGCGATGCGAAATAACCTTTTTCTCTTCGCATGGCTGTGAGATGTGAAAAACCTTTTTAGCTTCGCATGGCTGTGCGATGCGAAACAACCTTTTTCTTCGCTTATACCATTTTAAAGCCATTTTTCTCTTTAGAACCCGGTTTTACCTTTTTTTTGGGTTTTGGGTCCTACCAACTTTGTATACCCATGTTTAATGAGGTCCAAACATCACCTTTTTGTCCTATTTCATACTCGTGAGGCTAAGACTCACCTAGTTTACGTTTTTCTTACATCCTAAAACCCGATCTACAAAGATATCGATTTGCATGTCGAACTCAACCTCAAAACTTAACCTTGTTGGCTAAAACTCACCTTTGGCTTCGGGTTGGTTCGGATCTGGACAACTCGAGGATCTGGACGTGATTCTTGTTGTTTGAAGACACTTGATCAGCAAGATCTTCCTTACTTTAGCCCGGAATCGGATTCGGGTCTTGAGAGAGAGTATGTGTATGTTCTAGGGAGTGTGTATGTGTTGTGGGAAGAAATGGTAAAGGGATGGGGGGATGGCCTTATATAGAGAGCTATGGACCCCACCACCCACTTCCTTCACCAATCCTAATCCTTATCAAATATAAACACGCACCCATTTAAACGAGCGACTCACACGAAACAATAATTTTCTTTTATTTAGTAATCTCGTAATACGGATGTTACACTGCCCATGAACTGTGTGTCATATGAGACTTATAGCCTGTGGGGCCTAGCTTCGCTAAACCAAAATAAGAATGCTTTAGTTGAAACCCCTCACCGAGAAAATTATTTGATGATTTGAGCTCTCAATATATAACAAGCGGGTTAGCCTTATCATGAAGATATTCCAAGCCTAGAGCCGCACCCGCTGCTATTTTCATTCTCGTGTTCCAATCTAATGTTTTTTGTTTGGGTGGGATATCTGGAAAGATAAATGAATTGTTGAGTTGAATTACCAATTATTATTTTCATCATTATTATTATTATTATTATTATTATTATTATTATTATTATTATTATTATTATTATTATTATTATTATTATTATTATTATTATTATTATTATTATTATTATTATTACATGATATTGATAATAATCAGAAAGTACAAAATATGAGTACAATGAATATGATCTTCTAATGATCCCAATGGCATGAACTCATAAACGAGAAGTCTTTGGTCATCATCCACACAATATCCGATTAACATTACAAAATTGGGATGTTGTAAGCGGCAAAGTATAAGAACTTAGACTAAAACCTCACGGTCACCCTGTAACCCGTTTCTATCCAGTTGTTTGATAGCAACAATCTACAAAAGAATGGAGTTATAATTAATCAGCTTATTGTTTATCCATACCATCATTTCCCAAAATGTTCTTACTATTATTAATTTTATCATTCAATATATTCTTTTGTAATGATAAAAACTGAAAAGAGGACATAATATTCTCTGTTTTGATATATCTTTGTAAACCAGACCTGCTCGCTATCTGGAAGACGTCCTTCCGGACCAAACCCTCCTTCCCCAAGTAAACAATGCGGGGCTAAAATTATTTGTTTCAGCTGCAAGCTCCTTGAATTTGAATGTATGAGCCGTAGTCTGACCACATGACCCGTCTTTAGAACCCGATAAATGGAGTTCAACCTTCGGCTTGTGTTCTTACCTTGAACCAAAACATGAAAAACAAGCCATTAACTTAAAATTATTTTGGTTAGACATTTGGATTGGTTTACAAAGAGAATATTATTGCAAGTTAAATTTAATATGTTCCTATATTCTTTGAACAATAAATGCAATAATTCTATATTTAATAGACTGACATCATTAATATTGGCTTAATATTGAGAAAGAGAAAATAGAAAAGGAACAATTTTCTACGTGCTAATGTAACAATCCTATAGTAAACTAACATCATTTATACTGGCTTAATATTAAGAAAAAGAAAATAGAAAAGGAACAATGTTCTGCATTCTAATGTAACAATCCTGTATTTAATAAACTAACATCATTAATATTGGCTTAATATAGAGAAAAGAGAACAAAAAAGGAACAATGTTCTACGTGCTAATCTTCTACCGAAAATAAACAATGGTGCAATTTGAACATGTCTCGGGTCAACTCAACCTATCCCGTTTCAACCAATAACATTTTTGGAATTTTAAGTAACTTAAAAGAATTTAATAATTATGGTAACCCAAATAGGTTATCCCAAATGTATAATATTCAATTAGTTATTAATTAGCAAAAAAGAAAAACAAAAACGTAGCCTAGCTCAAACAGGAAAACAAAACAAAATAATTTTCAAAGACAAAAAAATTCCCTAGATTTGGTTTGTTTTGACCCTAAACCAACCCATACACACCCTTAATTGTTACCTGGTCTGCTCAATTAAGCACCTACTATATAGTTAAGTTTTGTGAACAACACTATATTAATTATGAAAAAAGAAAAGAAAAAAAAAGAACAAACATGATGGAAACAATTACAGAATTACCCAAAAGACCATATTAGGGCTATTTATTTTACCCAAAACCCGAAACCCGACCGGTAAAAACTTGTACCCGAACCCGAACTAACCCGCCCCGAAAAATTCGAAACCCAACCCGAAAAACCCGTACCCGAACTAACCCGACACGAAAAACCCAAACCCGAGAAAAGACTAACCCGAACCCGAACCGAAGTAATTCGGGTTGGTTCTCGGGTTTGATTTATAAGTTTTGGGTCAACCCGAAAAACTTGAATAAACTTTTAGTTTTGAAATTAAATATATTTTTAGATATATTAGGCTTAGTCTTAGTCACTCAAGTTATCAAAATTTGAGCCTAATCAACTGTTGTCATTCCAACTATTATGAATCGATTGTTTGTTGTTAATTTATGTTTTCCGTTTATTATTGATAGCAACCATAATCGGACAACAAAATCACGTCTGATTGAAGATGAGTATGGTTCGAGATAGTTACTTAGTTTTACTCTTCTTTTGATTGTTTTATTACTTTATCAAGTTATGTTGGTTTATTATTTGATTATTTGCGTTATGAGCAAAGAATAATATGTTGGTTTAATTTTACAATGGAAGTTTTTTTAAATATTTATGTTTTTTTGTTTCATTTTCTAGGATACTCGAAACCCAATTAACCCAACCAGAAAAAATCTGAACCCGAATTACCCGAACCCGAAAAACATGTAAGAGATTTGGGTTGAGCTTCGGGTTAAGATTTAAAACTTTGAAGCCCGAAGAACCCGAAATCCGAAGAACACCCCTAGACCAGATTATGTTGTACTTGTGGTGCGGTGCTGCCAATGGCTTTCCGCCCTTAATAACCATGTGTGCCCATGACCTGTGTGAGATGACCCGTCAGTGCATATTCAGGAGCACAATAACCATGTCTGCCCATGAACTGTGTGTCATATGAGACTTATAGCCAGTGGGGCCTAGCTTCGCTAAACCAAAATCAGAATGCTTTGGTTGAAACCCCTCACCGAGCAAATTATTTGATGATTTGAGCTCTCAAAATATAACGAGCGGGTTAGCCTTATCATGAAGATATTCCAATCCTAGAGCCGCACCCGCTGCTATTTTCATTCTCGTGTTCCAATCTAATGTTGTTTGTTTGGGTGGGATATCTGCAAAGGTAAATGAATTGTTGAGTTGAATTACCAATTATTATTATTATTATTATTATTGTTATTATTATTATTATTGTTATTATTATTATTATTATTGTTATTATTATTACATGATATTGATAATAATCAGAAAGTACAAAATATGAGTACAATGAATATGATCTTCTAATGATCCCAATGGCATGAACTCATAAACGAGAAGTCTTTGGTCATCATCCACACAATATCCGATTAACATTACAAAATTGGGATGTTGTAAGCGGCAAAGCATAAGAACTTAGACTAAAACCTCACGGTCACCCTGTAACCCGTTTCTATCCAGTTGTTTGATAGCAACAATCTACAAAAGAATAGAGTTATAATTAATCAGCTTATTGTTTATCCATACCATCATTTCCCAAAATGTTCTTACTATTATTAATTTTATCATTCAATATATTCTTTTGTAATGATAAAAACTGAAAAGAGGACATAATATTCTCTGTTTTGATATATCTTTGTAAACCAGACCTGCTCGCTATCTGGAAGACGTCCTTCCGGACCAAACCCTCCTTCCCCAAGTAAACAATGCGGGGCTAAAATTATTTGTTTCAGCTGCAAGCTCCTTGAATTTGAATGTATGAGCCGTAGTCTGACCACATGACCCGTCTTTAGAACCCGATAAATGGAGTTCAACCTTCGGCTTGTGTTCTTACCCTGAACCAAAACACGAAAAACAAACCATTAACTTAAAATTATTTTGGTTAGACATTTGGATTGGTTTGTAAAGAGAATATTATTGCATGTTAAATTTAATATGTTCCTATATTCTACAAACAATAAATGCAACAATCCTATATTTAGTAGACTAACATCATTAATATTGGGTTAATATTTAGAAAAAGAAAATAAAACAGGAACAATTTTCTACGTGCTAATATAACAATCCTATATTTAGTAAACTAACATCATTTATATTGGCTTAATATTAAGAAAAAGAAAACAGACAAGGAACAATGTTCTTCGTGCTAATGTAACAGTCCTATATTTAGTAAACTAACATCATTAATATTGACTTAATATTGAGAAAAGAAAACAAAAAAGGAACAATGTTCTACGTGCTAATCTTCTACCAAAAAGTAAACAATGCTGCAATTTGAACATGTCTCGGGTCAACTCAACCTATCCCGTTTCAACCCATAACAAAATTAATTCCATATTAAAAAAAATACAAAATAAAAAATACCATGATCGCCTCGATGGTTGGGTTTTAGGTTTTTGAAAAATGAAATTGTAGGTTCTTCTTTCTTTTAAATATGATTAAAACTGGAAAAATCAAACCAAAGTGAATTTATGTATTTTTTTTATTTTCATTTTTAGAATTTTAAGTAACTTAAAAGAATATAATAATTATTGTAACCCAAATACGTTATCCCAAATGCATAATAATCAATTAGTTATTAATTAGCAAAATATAAATATTAAAACGAAGCCAAGCTCAAACCGGAAAACAAAACTAAACGATTTTAAAAAACTTAAAAAATCCCGAGATTTGGTTTCGTTTGAGCCTAAACCAACCCATACACACCCTTTAGGGTTTGATTTATAAGTTTTGGGTCAACCCGAAAAACTGAATAAACTTTTAGTTTTGAAATTAAATATATTTTTAGGTATATTAGGATTAATCTTAGTCACTCAAGTTATCAAAATTTGAGCCTAATCAACTGTTGTCATTCCAACTATTATGAATCGATTGTTTATTGTTAATTTATGTTTTTAGTTTATTATTGATAGCAACCATAATCGGACAACCAAATCACGTCTGATTGAAGACGAGTATGGTTTGAGTTAGTTACATAGTTTTACTCTTCTTTTGAATTGTTTTATTAATTTATCAAGTTATGTTGGTTTATTATATGCTTATTTGCGTTATGAGCATAGAATAATATGTTGTTTTAATTTTACAATGGAAGTTTTTTTAAATATTTTTGTTTTTTGTTTCATTTTCTTGGATACTCGAAACCCGATTAACTCAACCAGAAAAAACCCGAACCCGAAAAACATGGGAGAGATTTTGGTTGAGTTTCGGGTTAAGATTTAAAACTTTGAAACCCGAAGAACCCGAACGGAAAAACCCGAAATCCAAAGAACACCCCGAGACCAGATTATGTTGTACTTATGGTGCGGTGCTGCCAATGGATTTCCGACCCGTAATAACCATGTGTGCCCATGAACTGTGTGAGATGACCCGTCACTGCATATTCAGGTGCACAATAACAATGTGTGCCCTTGACCTGTGTGGTCATATGAGACTTATCGCCAATGGGGCCTGTAACATTTCGGTTTTTTTTTTATCATATTTGGTTATTCCGTATGAATATTATTCAGATCCAAATCTTTAATTATAAGTTATCAAGTTTCCTAATGTTCACATTTAAGCCCTCCATATTTTACTTCATATTTATAACATAAAAAGTACATAAAGTGATAAAAATCAAAACACAGGGACTAATTATGACAAATTGTGAAACCTGCCATTTCCACAATCGGAGCGCCGCGCGGCGGCGGGGCTGTGGATGGTCGTGCAGCGTGGTGGACTACCTACACGATTTTGTTAACCTTATCTCGTTCCTAAACTCGTTTAAGGCATAAAATCAATTATTGTCGGCATGTTTGAGAGAAGGATCAAGTAATCATTAAACAACTAAAATATAACCCTCAGGTCATTTCTTAATGATCAAGAATGAATCTTTTCGATTATTTCAGTGATTCTTCTATTAAATTCATATTTACTAGCTTAAACTGGCCAAAAGGGCCATAATTAGTTCGATTTATGTTTTTCTATATAAACAACACTTAGATATCTGCCACAAAACTTTACATAAACCCTAAGCAACATCCCTCATCCATCACTAGCCTCTGACCATCTCGAATCCTCTTGGTTTTCGGTGTTTTGTTGAAGAACCGTTCATAAAACGGTTGACTTTGCAAGTCTAAGGACCGTTGACTCGATATATCTATTTGTTAATTCACTTTCCGGGTAAGTTGTAAACTGAGTTTTCGTTCATAAACATTCCCTAGTCGATAACCTTCATTCAATTTCTGGGATTGAAGGGTATTGACTGGTCAATTGCTTTAAAACCCGATAAAGGGTAAAACAGTCAACAACTTTGACTTATTGTTTTCACACACTTCTGGTCGGATTCAATGTTCGGTCTAGAAGACTTATTCTTGATACAGAATTTTAAGGCTACTTACCAAAACCAGACTCCCGACTCGCTGTTCGGATTCTGGTCAGTACCAGCTCGCTTAAATCTTTAATTTAACATAACCGGAGTTCTAGATGTCCGTTTGGATTGATTCTAGCGGACACGAGTTCGTCTTTTCTTATGTTATCATATCTCAAAGTTTCAGGCTCTAATCATTGATCTCGTTCGACGCGTACTGGATGACTCGCTTAAACGTTTTAGGGACATATGCGTACTTACTCATATTTTCTATCCTATATATATAAACAAAATCGCAAACATAATCATTGTGTGAATATCAGTTGAATGCTATTTGCTAATTGCTACATATTTAATTGATTACTTGAAAACATTTGGAGATTCTCATTAGTATGATCATACGACCGTCTTAGTAACAGGAGCCTGATTCGCTTGGCAAAGGTAAACCGACAAATTTAGTCATTGTAATCAATGCCCGATTCGTTTGGCAATGATTCATTGGTACACTAGCGTGATTTGGTTATATACATGTTTTGTTATGATTTGATTTATTATTATCACATGGTTAGTTTACGCATTTATTACTTATCATTTATCAATTATCAATTATTATTTACTCAAATTTCCAAATTACTTACTCCCTAACGTTTAATAAGTATCTCTTGAATTTATATTTAAAGTTATCAAAACCTTTGTTTCTTTCAAAATGATGATTTTAAATGTGTTATAACCCACATGATGGAACGAGTTATGCGGACCTTCCAACGATAAGAGTAATTATGGCCCGGAACATAATTATTCACGTCCTCGCATGAAAATCATAACAAGTAAAATTTTGTGTCATGATTTAGAACCTAAGTTAAGTTGGGTAACGGTACGAATAATAAGAAGATAAGGACATGGTGGATACGCTGCTGGTACATCTTATATATAGGTGCCCTTATCGGATTATCATTTGAAGCGTTGCTTTGGTTATTAAAAGTTCTATGTTATGATATTTTCCTTAAAAGCTTAAAACGTTTTCAAAACGATAATGTTTTAGTTTTCCTTAATTTCGGGACGAAATTCCCTAAAGTATGGGAGACTGTAACATTTCAGGTTTTTTATCATATTTGGTTATTTTGTATGGATGTTATTCATATCCAAATATTTAATAATACCTTGTAATTATAAGTTATCAAGTTTCCTAATGTTCACATTTAAGCCCTCCATGTTTTACTTAATATTTATTACATAAAAGGTACATAAAATGATCAAAATCAAAACACAGGGACTAATTGTGACAAATTGTGAAACCTGCCCATTTCCACCACTGGAGCGCCATGCGGCGGCGGGGCTGTGGACGGTCGTGCAGCGCGGTGGACTACCTGCACGATTTTGTTAACCATATCTCGTTCCTAAACTCGTTTAAGGCATAAAATCGATTATTTTCGGCATGGTTGAGAGAAGTAAGGACCAAGTAATCATCATACAACTAAAATATAACCCTCAAGTCATTTCTTAATGATTAAGAGTGAATATTTTCGATTATTTCAGTGATTTTTCTATTAAATTCATATTTACTTGCTTAAACGGGCTAAAAGGGACATTATTAGTTCGGTTTATGTTTTTTTATATAAACAACACTTAGATATCTGCGACAAAACATTACATAAACCCTAAGCAACATCCCTCAGCAGTCACTAGTCTCTGCCCATCTCGAATCCTCTCGTTTTTGGTGTTTTGTTGAAGAACCGTTCATAAAACGGTTGACTTTGCAAGTCTAAGGACCGTTGACTCGATATATCTCTTTGTTCGTTCACTTTCCGGGTAAGTTGTAAACTAAGTTTTCGTTCATAAACACTCCCTAGTCGATAAACTTCAATCAATTTCTGTGATTGAAGGGTATTGACTGGTCAATTGCTTTAAAACCCGATAAAGGGTAAAACAGTCAACAACTTTGACTTATTGTTTCTCACACCTCTGGTCGGATTCAATGTTCGGTTCAGAAGACTTTTATTCTTGAAACGAAATTTTAAGGCTACTGACCAACACTCGACTCCCGACTCGTTGTTCGGATTCTGGTCAGTACCGGCTCGCTTAAATCTTCAATTTAACATAACCGGAGTTCTAGATGTCCGTTTGGATTGATTCCAGTGGCCACGAGTTCTTTTTTACTTATATTATCATATCTCAAAGTTTCAGGGTCTGATCATAGATTTCGTTTGACGCGTACTGGACAACTTGCTTAATCATTAGTTCGTTATCTTAGTTATTAATCACTCGCATTAAATCTAAGGTGAGTTTGATTATTCCCCTATTTATACACTGTTTTCAAACGTTTTGGGGACATATGTGTACTTACTCATATTTTCTATCCTATATATATCCACAAAATCACAAACATAATCATTGTGTGAATATCAGTTGAATGCTATTTGCTAATTGCTACATGTTTAATTGATTACTTGACAACAATTGGAGACTCTCATTATTTTGATCATACGACCGTCTTAGTAACCGGATCCCAATTCTCTTGGCAAAGGTAAACCGACAACTTTATTCATTGTAATCAATGCCCGATTCGCCTGGCAACGATTCATTGGCACACTAGCGCGATTTGGTTATATACATGTTTGTTATGATTTGATTGATTGTTTTCACATGGTTGGTTTATCACTTATCATTTATCAATTATCTATTTATGTATATTATTATTTGTTGTGTCAAAATTGGTGATCATCTCACTCAACATGTGTTGTTGACAAACTTCATTTTCTACGTAGATGCAGGTTGCTTGAAGTGGAAGTATGGACACTTAAAAACACCTTAGGGTTATGATGAAGACAAACATGGATTTAAACTTGTTATATTTATTTACTTGATTAGTTTTGTTGTATTTGGATATTGTGTGTATTCTTGAATAAAATAATTAATTATATATTGTCACCTTTTATGTATGATCGTATCTTCAAGCTGTGAGCAATCGGATCACGCCCTGACATTTCCGCCTTAGGTTGGGGTGTGACAGGGCCTAGCTTTGCTAACCCAAAATCAGAATGCTTTGGTTGAAACCCCTCACCGAGCAAAATATTTAATGCTTTTAGCTCTCAATATATAATGGGCGGGTTAACCTTATCATGAAGATATTCCAAGCCTCGAGTCGTACCCGCTGCTATTTTAATTCTCGTGTTCCAATCTAATGTTGTTTGTTTGGGTGGGATATCTGCAAAGATAAATGAAATGTTGAGTTGAATTACTAATTATTATTATTATTATTATTATTGTTATTATTATTATTATTATTAATATTATTACATGATATTGATAATAATCAGAAAATACAAAATATGAGTACCATGAATATGATTTTCTAATGATGCCAATGGCATGAACTCATAAACGAGAAGTCTTTGATCATCATCCACACAAAATCCGATTAACTTTTCCAAATTGGGATGTTGTAAGCGGCTAAGCATAAGAACTTTGATTAAAAACTCGCGGTCACCCTGTAACCCGTTTTTATCCAGTTGTTTGGTAGCTACAATCTACATGAAATGTTCTTACCATTATGAATTTTATAATTTAATATATTCTTTTCTAACGATAAAAAATATAAAGAGGACTTAATATTCTCTGTTTTGATATATCTTTGTAAACCATACCAGCCCGCTATCTAGAAGACGTCCTTTGTACACCTGACCAAACCCTCCTTTCCCAAGCAAACAATGCGGGCTAAAATTATTTGTTGCAACCGCAAGCTCTTTGAATTTGAATGTATGAGCCCAGTGTGACCACATGACCCGTCTTTAGAACCCGATAAATGGAGTTCAACCTTCGGCTTGTGTTCTTCCCTAAAACCAAAACACGAAAAACAAGCCATTAACTTAAAATTATTTTGGTTAGACATTTGGATTGTTTTGTAAAGAGAATATTATTGCAAGTTAAATTTAATATGTTGCTATATTTTTCAAACAATAAATGCAACAATCCTATATTTAGTAGACAAACATCGTTAATATTGGCTTAATATTGAGAAAAATAATATGAAAAAGGAACAATTTTCTACGTGCTAATGTAACAATCCTATATTTAGTAAACTAACATCATTTATATTGACTTAATATCAAGAAAAAGAAAACACAACAGGAACAATGTTCTACGTGCTAATGTAACAATCCTATATTTAGTAAACTAACATTATTAATATTGGCTTAATATTGAGAAAAGAAAACAAAAAAGGAACAATGTTCTACGTGCTAATCTTCTACTGAAAAGCAAACAATGGTGCTATTTGAACATGTCTCGGGTCAACTCAAGCTATCCCGTTTCAACCCATAACAAAATTACTTCCATATTAAAAAAAATACAAAATAAAAAATACCATGATCGCCTCGACGGTTGGGTTTTAGGTTTTTGAAAAACGAAATTGTAGGTTCTTCTTGCTTTTAAATATGATTAAAACTGGAAAAATCGAACCAAAGTTAATTTATGTATTTTTTTTATTTTCATTTTTGGAATTTTAAGTAACTTAAAAAGAATTTAATAATTATTGTTAGCCAAATATGTTATCCCAAATGTATAATAATCAATTAGTTATTAATTAGCAAAAAAGAAAAATAAAAACAAAGCCAAGCTCAAACCGGGAAACAAAACTAAACGGATTTCAAAACACTTAAAAAATCCCGAGATTTGGTTTGGTTTGAGACTAAACCAACCCATACACACCCTTTATTGTTACCCGGTTCTCTCAATTAAGCACCTACTATACAATTAAGTTTTGTGAACAACACTATATTAATTATGGAACAAGCATGATGGAAACAATTAAAGAATTACCCAAGACACCAGATTAGGGCTGTTCACTTTACCCGAAACCCCACCCGAAAAAATCATACCCGAACCCGAACTAACCTTACCCGAAAAACTCGAAACCCCAACCGAAAAAACTGTACCCGAACCTGAACTAACCCGACACGAAAAACCCAAACCCAAGAAAAGACTAACCCAAACCCGAACCGAAGTAATTCAGGTTGGTTCTCGGGTTTGATTTATATGTCCTGGGTCAACCCAAAAAACCTAAATAAACTTTTAGTTTTGAAATTAAATATACTATTAGGTATATTAGGCTTAGTCTTAGTCACTCAAGTTATCAAAATTTGAGCTTAATCAACTGTTGTCATTCCAACTTTTACGAATCAATTGTTTATTGTTAATTTATCTTTTTCGTATAATTATTGATAGCAACCATAATCGGAAAACCAAATCACGTCTGATTGAAGACGAGTATGATTCGTGTTAGTTACTTAGTTTTACTCTTCTTTTGAATTGTTTTATTACTTTATCATTTATGTTGGTTTATTATTTGATTATTTGCGTTATGAGCAAAGAATAATATGTTTTTTTAATTTTACAATGGAAGCTTTTTTTAAATATTTTTGTTTTTTTGTTTCATTTTCTAGGATACTCGAAACCCAATTAACTCAACTAGAAAAAACCCGAACCCGAAAAACATGTGAAAGATTTGGGTTGAGTTTCGGGTTAAGATTTAAAACTTTAAAACCCGAAGAACCCCGAACGGAAAAACCCGAAACCCGAAGAACACCCCTAGACCAAATTATGTTGTACTTGTGGTGCGGTGCTGCCAATGGCTTTCCAACCCGTAATAACCATGTGTGCCCATGACCTGTGTGAGATGACCCGTCAGTGCATATTCAGGAGCACAATAACCATGTGTGCCGATGACCTATTTGGTCATATGAGACTTATCGCCAGTGGGGCCTAGCTTCGATATCCCAAAATCTAAATGCTTTGGTTGAAACCCCTCACCGAGAAAAATATTTGATGATTTGAGCTCTCAATATATAACTGGCGGGTTAGCCTTATCATGAAGATATTCCAAGCCTCGAGCCGCACCCACTGCTATTTTCATTCTCGTGTTCCAATCTAATGTTGTTTGTTTGTAGCATACGTTAATTTTCAAACCCGAAACCCGACCCGTTTAAAATGTTTGATGTAATTCGGACCTTCAGTTATTATTAAAGACGGTTATTATATTGAATATGATCATTATGTTGTTTATGATTTTCATGATGTTTTATTAATATTATTATCTCATGCATTAGATTTAAGTCAAGTTCAATTCAATTCATTTATGTTTTGATTAAATTTCAACTATTATTCTTTCATTAATTATGATTAATTGCATACTTTGAATATTCAACTATATTTATTTATTTTGACCAATTCCATGAATTTTGCCCGTAAGACTTGTCTTTTGACTTGGATTAGAAGATCTTTAATTCACCTAGACTATATAATGTGTAACATCTTTACCTTTCATCAATTCTTGGTCAAACTATTTAATTTAATCATTAACTTTTGCTTAAGACTTGGCTAAAGACTAGCTTGACCAATTAATATGGTCAAGCATTGTTACTAATGACTCTTGCACTAGAAATTCATGTCATGCATTTGCAAATCTTTTACCACAACCCAATTAACTCCCACTCATGCTCTAGCTCTCTTTTGGTGTTCAAATCCATTGTTTAATTATTAAAAGTCAAATTGCTCAAGTCTTGCTCTTTCGTTAATCAATCATCGAGTAATGTTTGTTTTTTATTTTTGAAACACAAATTGGTCATAATATTATTGTCAAACCCAATTTACATTCGTGATGGCGAATCATCTTTGTTAATCGGCCCGTCTAATGTTCGGTTATAAAAACTTTATGTTAAAAAAATAACTCTTGCAAACTAATAAACAAGACTAAACTTTTCTATCATCTCACCTCAACTTACCATTTCAAACATGTTAGACACAAACCCGACTCAAACCGAGTTCGTGTCTGACCAAAAGCGAACCACTCGCTCAAATCATTTTCTTGAATAATGTTCGGATCGGAAACAAACCGAACCCATTTAAATTAACTAATAATTATTATAAACTACTCTTTTCCTAAGGCTAGAATAAATCAACTTAAAACCAAAGAATTAACTTTTTTTTCCTTTCAACTAATAAAAAAAATTATATAAATTGAGTATAAATAATATCTCACTATTTTTGCTTAAAAACTGAACTTCCACTCTCGTAAAATATTAATTAAAAATCGTTAATAATATTTATCGTAACGTTTAAAATATTAAAACTCATTTTGTTAATCCGTCAAATAAAATTCTACAGTTGTAATTATTAATTCAAGAATCCCGAACAAGTTAACGTTGTTTCTTCATTAATAACTAATATTATTATATTATTAATCGTGTTTCCGTTAACTTATAAATATTAATATAATAATCAAAATCTATAAAACAAGTAAAATAATTAAAAAACTCACAATATAAGCTTATACAATATTTAATCCCGTTAGATTGTCGATTGAGTCTCGTATTTATTTACCGTAGTTAGTGTGAATTACTCTTTTGGACTTTTGTGACGCTTTCGGTTTCTTTGTCATTCTCAATCTTTTTGACGATTTCGGATTCTCTTATCACATCAACAAGGTGCGTTTTCGTAACCTCTTTTTACTTTTACACGTTTTGGGGTGTAGCACGTCCAAACTTGGTTTTCTTGTGTCAAACAAAAATTCACATACATTTCTTGTATGTATTGGTTTGTACCATATTGCTTGTAAACTATGTGATTATGTGCTAGTTGTTTACTGTTTTTGTTGGTGGAGACTCATACTCATAGTGGGAGGGTCCGAAGGGACATACCTACGCCGTCCATTTGTTAACGGCGGTATCATACACATATTCATAGTGGGAGGGTTCGACGGGATGTACCTGCGCCGTCCATTTGTTAATGGCGGTATCATTATCATATTCGATACTCCAAGTAGCTCGGCGAACGGGGGTTCCTTAGTAGATTTGACTTATGTCAAGCGAACAGGAATATCATGTATTATTTTTCTTTTGCTATTTGATTGTGACTATACATCTTGACTTGTGAATTTTACACTTTACGTATTATATATATGCAAAACTTTATGAATTCTCACCAACATTATTGTTGACAAATTATATTATTTTAAACGTGCTGCAGGTTGAAGTCTAAGGATTGAAGACTAGATTAGTTGGACCATTAAGGTATTAGAAAGATAAAATAATGAAATTCAATGTTTATCATATTGTTTTTTTATTGTGTATTTGTGATGTATTGAAATGAAATAAATATAATTATTGTCGCTTTAATAGCGTTACGAGCTTATGAGTGATCTGTACGTCACACCCGGGCGTATTCCGCTTTAGCCGGGGTGTTACAGATTGGTATCAGAGCCATAACTATAAGATAGGTTGTTAGGCATATTGGCCTAGTATAGTTATAGTTTATTTTAGGGCCCAAACTGCATGTATACTCTATGTGCTATGTGCTAGCACTTACAAGTTCATTCATTTGCTTTTATTCATATTTATAATATTTTCATAACGTCACTAGCACACATGTCCACATACAAACTCCAAGGCTTAGGCCTAAAACAAAAATTTTCAAAAACTTCCAAATCGAATTTTTACTTGGGTTCTTCCGATATTACTTCCTCATAAATCGTATCTTCATGCTTTCAAACGTGATCATGTCCTCTTAGTGATAAGGATATGGTTACACTCCTTAGAATGTCATAAAAGTCATGGTTATTCATGCGACGTGTGACTCCGACCCTCAATGTTTTACAATGTGTTTTAACCGAAAGTCTGTCAAGTCGTGGTGATACACGGATACCCAGCTTTTGGTTCAATTTAATTTTGAATTTTGACTTTTGTGCTGGAAGATAAGAGTCCATGGTAGTTCATGAAAACTCTAAGTTCCACACAACGCTTATTTTATTTTTACAAGTTTTCATATTTAACGAACATTAACAAGGACATTAATACCATACACAATTCCGAGACTCACGATTCTTGTTACACTTGTTCGCAGCATGGCTTCTCGATTTCAACCCACAAAACGACAACCCAAATCATCAACCATTTGACCATTGAAATTCCGACCATGATAACCCAAAAATTCATCACTAACCACAACAACAAGAACAAACACCAAATCTATGCTCTAACCAATCCAAAACCCAACACAAACCAAAGATACTCAATCACACCCGCTATGCTAAGGAAGGGCTAACTTGTTTCCACCGTGCAATACGTTAAACTGCTTTCCATGATCACTTGAAGCTTACGCGTAGCCTTGCACCAATACGTATTCCCAGTGTACTTGTCAAACTATCTATTTAAAAATAACAATGCATAATTTTTCGCATTTATTATTATTATTATCATTATAATGATAACAGTTATTATTTTATGAACCACTTATCTTTTAATTTCAAATCCTTGATTATTTTAGAATAGTTAATTAATAAGTATATAATCAAGTTGATTTTCTTCAAAAAGGACTTTAAGTCAAACCAATGGTTTATTATTATTATTATTATTATTATTATTATTATTATTATTATTATTATATATATTTTCAAGGTTAAATAAACCATTAAAAAAATCTTTTGTTTCAAATAGTCCTAAACCTTAGTTGGTTATTATACTACCACTACTATATTTCTACATACAAAAAAAAATCATTTTTATTTGGCGATCATCTATAAAGTTTTCCTAGAATGCCACCCAAAAGAAAACCTTTTACATTAAAAGTTTTATAAATTTCGCAAGCGTTAGCGTTAATTCAGGACTTTCATTCAAAAAAAAAATTAAACACATCAGGTTTTTGTAATTGGTTTTCACAAAGTAAAACGAATCTCAAAAATCATTATATTCTCCCACGTTTTTGTCAATGCCAATGAGTTTCGGTTAAAAAATCATGGCACCACCCACCCTAGCTCCTATACCCATAGACCGACGACCTACCCTCGAGAAGACAAGCGTTGCGGGCAACATTTTTATTTATCCTTTTCACATTTATTTATTATTATTATTATTATTATTATTATTATTATTATTATTATTATTATTATTACTTTTTTGTCTTTGTTCTTTCTGTTTGAATATTGTCTCAATGTACTCTAAATTTTCAATGAAATTAATAGATTTATGTTTGCATTTGATTGATCAAATTTACTATTCTCACAAAACACGACACGCATTCCACACGTTGTCTATAGAATAAGATTTAGATAACTTGAAATGATTCATCTAACGGTCTATGACTGGTTAACCCCAAACGTAAGCGTTAGTTGAACCGGGACCATGTTCATAGTTATGTTCATGGTTATCTAATAGAAACCGTAATCACACTTTTGGCTGCCTATGACCGGTTTACTTTCAAGCCAGGGCAATGTATTTAGCTAAAGACATAGCTATCTAATAGGAGTCTCATGGACTTGTTTAATTTCAATGATTTGATGTTATATTTGCGATTTACCAATATCTCGATGCGGACGTCTGAAACATAAACCCCTTCCCCGAGGTTATCATATGTTTTCATTGATAGTTTCTTATGGTTATCATATGTTTTCGTGAATTTTAGTCTTTCATGACCCCGATGTGTTCATGTATGATGAATATTTCTCATTTAAGTAAGGCCCCCGACCCGGGTGCCCTACTTTCTCGCTGGTTGGATTTACTCATTCACATAATTCGTAAAAATCAAAGTTAATTTAAAACCTTTCATGGAAATAAAAGTCATTCATTCATGCATAACTTAGACATCTTATCTTAACATAACATAACATAACATAGGTCTTTAAACATAAAACATAAATGACACGGGTGTCTTCTTCGTAGCGATGCCAGTCTTCCTCTTATTGCCACGTGTCCTCATCAAGCAACTTGTCTCATTCTACTTGCCTGCGTGCATACTAAAAGTCAGCTACCCTGAGTGAGTTCTAGTTAATTAACATACATTACATTCACTTACTTACCAATACGCGTCCGAATATACGTTTTAATACTTACCTGCTCGTCTATCATTCAATCATACATATATGCATACATTCATACTTCCTACTGACCACATACCTCGGATACTATAAAGATCCGGTCCTCACATAGCTTGGATATTATAAGGGTCCAGAACCTACATACCTAGGATTAATAAGGATCCGGTGTCCTACATACCTTGGATATCCTCAGAGTCCAGTCCCTACTTACCTTGGATATTATAAGGGTCTAGTGCCCTACATACCCCGGTAATTATTAGGGCCCGTTGCCCTCTAACATACCATACCATTCTACCTTCGTTACGTTTTCTTTCTACTTCAATCATAACTAATTTAACAACTACGTGTATACTAGTTAGAAAATCCATATCATTCACATCCATACGCAAACATATATCTATTATACACTTACCATTTAAGTTAAGTATATAAATTTAAACAAGTGTTAGTATGCACACAGTCCCGAATACATAACACATAAAAAGGGCTAGAACTCACCTGGATTCTGTTACGTTCTTCGTTGATAGTAATTCCCTTCTTGAGCTGCGCGTGGCTAACTGTTTATTAATGTACACACGTATTAATCTCTATATTTGTTCCTTTTCTTATTTTATTAAGTTAACGAAGTTAACTTTTAAGTTAGCCGAACCGATAAGTATTCGTCTTTAACCGTTCATATTAATATACTTAAATTCTCGTTTATTGTTTATTATTTATTAATATTATATCCATTTCACTAATATTAACTCATGCCTCAATGCGTTTACGAGTTAACGTCGTTAAGTGAGTTCGGGTCTCGGGTCACTTCATTGCTTATACTTTCTAAACGAGCCGGGTCTCGGGTTTATCCAAGTCCTTACCTTCAAATATTATCTTTATTTTTTTATTAATTTTTATTATGATCGTGTTATCATTATTTTTTTAAATTATTATTATTATAATTATATAACCCCCCCCCTTCACCCACTCCCTACCTAGCCTAACCATGAGCCGCCCCCCCCCCCCCTTCGTTCCCTTCTTCTTCCTCTTCAAATCACTCGCCGGCGCCGCCGGCTCTCTTACCCCCAGCCACCCACTGCTGTTCCCTTGCCTTCGCCACTCCAGAAGCTCCAGCAACTGATGTAGTCTAAAATATACAAATTATTATATATATTCCCTATACTTTTGAATCCTTTTGAGCCAATTTTTTATTGAATATTATTATTAGTTGGTTCATGTTTAGATTTTAACGTTTTTATGAGACATTGAGCTAAAATAGAATATTTTTATTGAACTTGAGCTCAACGAGTAAAACTTCAAGAATATTTGTTTTCCATGATTGTTATTTTTCTTAGAATTAATTTCATGTTATTCATTTTAAATATAATTACTTAAATAATAAACATAATATATTTAAAAATCAATCAAGGGCCATCCACTTCTTTACTTTGAACCAAATGTGTTTAAACTTGAATTTAATAAGATTTCTTTATAATATATGGATTGGTATTGCAGCCCAAATGAAGATGGGTTTTTAACAAGATTTGGAAATAGGTCACGTGGGCAGGAAACTTTGACTTGAAGAAAAGTCCACCGCCAAAGAAAGTGAAATATAAAAACAAGAGTTTGTTTTTTTAGGAGGGGGGTTCGGCATCCGCAATTTTTATTTTGGAGAGAGGCTGCCATGAGTTGGAGAGAGACGCAACAGAAGGCAAGGAGGAAAAAGAGAGAGCTAGCACTTTGGTTTAAGTAGAGATAGCGTTCGGGTTCAACACCTACTCATCCAAACATCCTTATTATTTGGTTTGAATTTATTATTTTCGTTATGAATTTATTGTTTGAACCTATTTGTTATCTTTTGGTCTTGAGTATGGTCGTTGGCTAAAGCCATTAGACCGCCTAGGCTTATGATGA
Source organism: Bidens hawaiensis (assembly GCF_021521415.1). Classification (NCBI taxonomy): domain Eukaryota; kingdom Viridiplantae; phylum Streptophyta; class Magnoliopsida; order Asterales; family Asteraceae; genus Bidens; species Bidens hawaiensis. Next base: position 5,388,972 of record NW_027491041.1, read on the forward strand.
AACTTTTATTGACATTTGATTTTATTTGGGATTTGCTTTTCATTATGGTTCATGAATCAGTAAAAAGTTTAATATTATTTATTTGATGCATATGTGTGCCCGGTTTTATTTGGTGAATTTTATTGTTTCACAGAGTCTTTGGTGATTGCCCGTCATACAATAGGATTCTGTTAGGTCATTTACTGTGTGTTCTTGACTAGTTTGTGATTGATTTATAATAAGATCATATAAACAAAATTATTAATCAAATAAATAAAAGTGTGCTGCTAACGTATAAAGTTGTAAGGTGATAGGTTATTTGGTAGGTCTTGGTTGATTAGGATTGCTAGATTTAGTTCTTCGTAAGGAGTTCGTCTAGGTTTGACTTTTCAGCTTTGTCTATTAATGTCGAATAAATTTATTAAGCTGCCTTTGATTTCCGCACTGTAAGGTAGGATTTCGTTTTTAAGGTACTCTTCATAATTAATTAGATAACCGTAATGAAGTTTAATATAAAAGCTGGTGTTTTTAAAAACTTAATAGAAATCCATAGGTGTCTTCTTGAGAAGGGTCATGGGTCTGTTTGGGTTTTCTTTTAAGTGAATATTTTATGATCCCAGTTCCATAATAAGCATTTTCCGAATAAGTAATAACTAAAACATTGGGGATTCTAGCCTAGGAGGTTTTCCATCATTATCTGAATTAAGTTTAAGTTATAAGTTTAGTCGTCTTTAGTTTTAATAATTAGTTTTATCTTAGTTTTAGTAAAACCCCCCCAATAAATATAAAATAAATAGTCGTGTTTGTAGTTAAGTCTAATTTAGCTAGTTAACGTATTTAAAAGAGTCTCGTGGGTTCGATATCCGGACTTACTTAGCTGTACTAGAGTCGACCGGTTCACTTGCCGGTTAGTAGTTTAAGAGTCTATACTTAGTATCTAGATTAGCATATTTTATTTAACTACTTTTAGCACATCAAGTTTTTGGCGCCGTTGTCAGGGATTCTTGGTGATTGCGTTCATTAGCTTTGATTAGACTTGCTTGATACATCCATGCTATTTGTATTTTTTTCTATCATTATTTTTATTTTTATTTTTTTTAGTCGTAGGAGTGTAAGTAGATTTATAATTTATTCTATTTTTCTTTTTCAATTTTTCGAGTCTGTTTTTTAGTAGTAGGAGTTTAAGTAGTTTTTATTTTATTTTATTTTATTTTTTAGGATAATATAGTTTAGTTTAATTGCTTGAAATTAGTTTAATTTTTTCTGTAATATATAGTTTATTTCACTATTATCTGGTGCCTGTGATCCTTTTCTGTTTAAGTTTATCTTTGCAGTGATCTTCATGGAGTGCTACTATGAGCCCAAATTTTGCCCGATATATGATAGGATGGGGAATGTTGTTGGTTGTAAAGACTCATCTGGTGCAATGATGGATTACATACCACATGCAGAAGAGATATTCATTGATTCATGCGCGTCGTCCATAGCATTAATCCAAGTACATCGCTTTGGATTTTTATGGATAAGTTTCGGTCAGGCTTAAAAAGTCGAATACAATTTAGTGAGCTGATGATAGAGTTTGAGGATGTTGGATTGCAGAATCAGATAGAGGAGTGTATTCCCTCTTGGGAGGATTATTTTAGGGATGAGTTTGGTGAAGATTTGGTGGGTTTAGCTGATATTGATGAGAGAGATTTTAACCTCGAAAGAGATATTAAGGAGCTTGAAAAATTTTTATTCGGGGAGCCGGTTGAGAAGCTAATTGTCAATGAGGAATCACATGAGATATCCGAAGAATTGAAGAATAAAGAACTGCATCTCATTGTGAAACATCATCCGTGTGTGCGTGATAAAATTGGCAGGTTTTTAGAAATACTAATTCGTGGATCACCACGTAAATCAAGAGCCCCAAGAAGGAGGATATTTGGACTTAGGAATCAAAGTGTGCCAAATTTGTCACGTCCTCAGCATTTCAACAATTGGTGGATTGAGTTGAATTCATATTTTTGTGCTCACATGAGTTTGGAAACTAATTTCTTCCCAACTAGCGGTAAAAGGAGAGTGTTGAAGAGCACTGATGGGAAAAGGATAAAGGAGAAGCCTCCTGATTGAGGTTTCGGGAACGAGTTTGGCCGAAGACTCTTTTATAAACTTAGCGCTTCACGAGAGGCAACCCAGTACTATGTTTCCATATTACTTTTATTTTTATTTTTATTTTGCTTTTACTTCTTTGCTCTGCCGGGTGTTTCTTCTCTTACTTGCAGGTTATTCCACGGTTGTGTATGAGATGGTTGGTGAGATATGGTTTTAATTAAGTGTGGGGATGGCACTCGATTCAGTATGGTCGCTTTCGTTCATGAGAGATTCAGTTATTTCAAGATAGTTTGCTGATTGGGTTTGAATTGGAAGGCGTGGAACACGGCTCGCGAGGCATATCGTCAAATTTACCAGGGGAGTCTATTCCAATTCATTACTTTATTTATTATTATTTTTTTGCATACTTTTATTGGTATTTTCCTTTTTCTCACATTGAGGACAATGTGAAATTTAAGTGTGGGGATGGGAAATTGATATTTTTCTGCAAAAATAAAAATATAAAAAAATATATGAAAATAAAAGCCTAAAAAAAAATTTTAAAAAGATGTACCAAGAATTTAATGAAAATTTTTTGCACTATAATGGAAGATGACAGTATAATTGGAAATTGGTTTTTCAAACTACTAATAATACGAGATAATATAAAAGAAAGCGTACTAAGCTTGGGTTATGTCGGTAGGCCAACTAGTATTGAAAGGTTTGCCATTGCATATTCTTAATAAACCTAATAATCTTAGATTTTGTGGGTTATCATCCTAAGGGGGATAGTGAAGCTGAAATTCGATTAGGCATAGAGAGTATTACCATAAGCTAATTACCCTAAGGTGGTGAGAATTGAATGCACTTTAAAATTAGCACGCCACTCCGTTTTATGAAAAATAAATAAAGAGTGGTGGCGCCCCGCCATGTCCAATTTTTATATGAGCTTAGAAATTAGTTATATGTTTTTAGGTTAAAGATGCCTAAGTGCACAATGAAAAAATAAATAAATAAATAAGTTTTCCAAACGTTGATCTGAAAAGAAAAGGTGAGAAAAGTTATGTAATGAAAAATGCCAAAGAAGCATTCTCAAAAATAAAAAAAGAAGCCAAAGTGCACATACTAGACGAGACTGATAGTTTACGTGTTACCAAGGGGATAACGACTCCGAGGATACACTATTGGGGCTCAAAGTTTTTAGTCAATAAATATTTTCTTAGGGCATATATAGGACAAAGTCCAATAATATTTAGGGCATGCTCGTACGACCTCACTTGACCTATCATCCATAATTCCATCTAAGTGTATTTTCTTTTTACCATTAAGGGGTTGTTATCTTACGGTGATATGTTGAACCAATTTTTTTCAACTCGATTATTTTTTAATTGTCTTTACTATGCTTGAGATGGGGTAAGTGGATCTTAACTATAAAGGTGTGAGACCCATAGGTTTTTGGTATCACTTAAACTTAAATGCTTAATGTGCGTGGGGGCTTGATAGGCTGGTGGCTGGGTTTAAGTGGACAACAATATCGGCAATCGCGGTTTTTACGTTTCTCTGTGTTTTAAAATAACCTATATGTTTCTAAGACCATATTTTTCGATTATAATTCCATTGCAAATAGCATTTTCAGGGACAAAAAAGGTATAAGTGTGGGGATATTTGATGTAGTCTAAAATATACATGTTATTATATATATTCCCTATACTTTTGGATCCTTTTGAGCCAAGTTTTTATTAAATATTATTATTAGTTGGTTCATATTTAGATTTTAACATTTTTATGAGAAAATGAGCTAAAATAGAATATTTTATTGAACTTGAGATCAGATCAACGAGTAACTTCAAGAATATTTGTTTGCCATGATTGTTATTTTTCTTATAATTAATTTCATGTTATTCATTTTAAATTAATTATTTAAATAATAAACATAATATATTTAAAAATCAATCATGGGTCATCCACTTCTTTACTTTAAAACAAATGTGTTTAAACTTGAATTTAATAAGATTTCTTTATAATACATAGACTGGTATTGCAGCCCAAACGAAGATGGGTTTTTAAGAAGATTTGGAACTAGATCACGTGGGCAGAAACTTTGACTTGAAGAAAAGTCCACCGCCAAAGAAAGTGACATATAAAAACAAGAGTTTGTTTTTTTAAGAGGGGGGTTCAGCATCAGCTATTTTTATTTTGGAGAGAGGCTGCTGTGAGTTGGAGAGAGACGTAACAGAAGGCAAGGAGGAAAAAGAGAGAGCTAGCACTTTGGTTTGAGCAGAGATAGCATTCGGGTTCAACACCTACTCATCCAAACATCTTTATTATTTGGTTTGAATTTATTATTTTCGTCATAAATTTATTGTTTGAACCTATTTGTTATCTTTTGATCTTGAGTATGTTTGTTGGCTAAACCCCTTAGACTGCCTAGGCTTATAACGAACCTTTGATTGAAGTTTGATTTTATTTGGGATTTGCTTTTCATTATGGTTCATGAATCAGTAAAAAGTTTTATATTATTTATTTGATGCATATGTGTGCTTGGTTTTATTTGGTGAATTTTATTGTTTCACAGAGTCTTTGGTGATTTCACGTCATACAATAGGATTCTGGTAGGTCATTTACTGTGTGTTCTTGACTAGTTTGTGATTGATTTATAATAAGATCATAGAAACAATATTATTAATCAAATAAATAAAAGTGTGCTGCTAAACTAAAAAGCAGTAAGGTGATAGGTTATTTGATAGGTATAGGTTGATTAGGATTGCTAGATTTAGTTCTTCGTAAGGAGTTCGTCTAGGTTTGACTTTCAGCTTTGTCTATTAATGTCGAATAAATTTATTAAGCTGCCTTTGATTTCCGCACTGTAAGGTAGGATTTCGTTTTAAAGGTACTCGTTCATAATTAATTAGATAACCGTAATGACGTTTAATATAAAAGCTGGTGTTTTTAAGAACTTAATAGAAATCCATAGGTGTCTTCTTGAGAAGGGTCATGGGTTTGTTTGGGTTTTCTTTTAAGTGAATATTTTATGATCCCAGTTCCATAATAAGCATTTTCTGAATAAGTGATAACTAAAACATTGGGGATTCTAGCCTAGGAGGTTTTCCATCATTATCTGAATTAAGTCTAAGTTCTAAGTTTAGTCGCCTTTAGTTTTAATAATTAGTTTTATCTTTGTTTTAGTAAAACCCCCAATAAATATAAAATAAATAGTCGTGTTTTTAGTTAAATCTAATTTAGCTAGTTAACGTATTTAAAAGAGTCTCGTGGGTTCGATATCTGGACTTACTTAGCTGTACTAGAGTTGACCGGTTCACTTGCCGGTTAGTAGTTTAGTTAAGTTTAAGAGTCTAGAATTTATTACTTAGTGTCTAGATTAACGTGTTTTTATTTAACTACTTTTAGCACATCAGCAACCATGAAGAAGAGGGGCATTTCGCATATCACATGTTCGCACGGATTGCGACGCGATACACGGGATCGCTTCGCACGGGATGCGACGCGAAACCCTGGAATCGCTTCGCACGGGATGCAATCCGAACTCCGAAATCGCACGTCACTAGTTCGCAAGTGGTTTAGGCCAGATCTGGTTTACTTACAACTCGAGCCGTTCGTTTTCGACATGAAAGTCAGGAAGCTGGTCTCACCTCAGGGCTCGTGCCGCTTTTCCGTTCAACGAAGACGGAAGGGGGTACGCTTTCGGACTCGTTTTCCTTAAGGGTTTGGCTGTGCGAAGTTAGGTTTGTTTCGGGTCCTGGTTTGGGTTTTTAGTTACGAGGCTCCGAGTTTCGTTGAACCCCATTCACATTATTTTGTTATTGCTTGCATTTAGTTACTTCACAACTACTATTATTGTTGTTATTATCATCAGATTTATTTATTGCTTGCTCATATTGTTTTGTTTATCTCGGTTTTGATTTGGCTCGTGTTCCTTTGTTATCGAATCTTAAGATGGAACGAGATGAGAAAGATAAACTAATATAAATTCTAAACATACCTTAAAGGTTAGATCTTGAATAAACAGAGTTTGATTTGGAATGTTTGTATTCAGGAGGTTTATGTTATGTATGGGTGTGTGTGTACAATGATTGGAATGATGATGGTGGAATGATAAGGATGGAAATCTAGGGTTTAGGTGTTTAAATAGGCAAAGCCCAAAGGCTTTTAGGCCCAATTCATTCTTAAGTCCATTAATCCTCCTTACCCTAATCCACTAGCAACATATTATTTAATTAATTTAAATAATGCCCAACTATACGATAAATAATTAAAACTCGAAACATTTATTTATTCATGTATTGAAACTCGGGCGTTACAAGTCTCTCTCCCTTAAAAAGGTTTGTCCCCGAAACTTGCTTATTACATAAACAATTGCGGGTAGAACTTACGCATCTCCTCCTCTGGTTCCCATGTCGCATCGGATCCTTTGAGATGTTTCCAGATTACCTTAACTAAGGGGATTACCTTTTGACAAACTTGCTTATCCTTACGGTCAACAATTTTGATTAGTTGCTCGACGTAATTCAATCGCTCATCCACTTCGATGTCCATCAACGGCACTTGAGACGTCTCGTCAGCGAGACATTTCCTTAAGTGCGAAACGTGAAAGGTAGAGTGAATCCCTTTCAGTTATGTAGGTAGATCGAGCTTATAAGCCACTTCTCCTACGTGAGTTATGATCTTAAACGGTCCAATATACCCCGGACTCAACTTTCCTCTCTTCCTAAAACGAATGATACCTTTCCACGGCGAGAACTTAAGCATCACGTTGTCGCCAACGTTAAACTTGATCGGTCATCGTCGCTTATCGGCATAAGACTTTTGACGGTCTTGAGCAGCTTTCATCCTTGCTTTAATTTGGTCAAACTTTGAGGCGGTTTCTTGCATAACTTCCAGACTACCAATTTCTTTCTGACCAATCTCTCCCCAACAAACGGGAGTTCTACAACGTCTACCATACAACATCTCGAACGGAGGCATACTAGTGCTGGAATAAATAGTTGTTATTATAAGAGAACTCTGCTAAGTGAAATGATCATCCCAACTTCCTCCAAAGTCTAACACACAAGCACGTAGCATATCCTCAAGGGTCTGGATAGTCCACTCAGACTATCCATCTTTTTAAGGATGATACGTTGTGCTGATGTTTAATCTAGTTCCCATTGCTTCATGAAACCTCTTCCAGAATCGGGAAGTGAAACGAGTATCTCTGTCAGATACGATCGGCAATGGCACTCCATGCTTCATTACAACTTCTTTAATGAACACATTTGCTAACGTTTCTGACAAGATGGCCTCTCGTATAGGCAGAAAGTGAGCACTCTTAGTTAAACCATCCACAATCACCGAGATGGTATCATGATTCTTAGCTGTACGCGGTAGCTTAGTTATGAAATCTATAGTGATGTGTTCCCATTTCCACTCAGGTATTTTTAGTGGCTGTAGTTTCCCATATGGTTTCTGGTGTTCTGCTTTAACTTGTAAGCAAGTCAAACACTTGTTGACATAATCAACTACTTCATTCTTCATACCCGGCCACCAATAGTCTTTCTTCAAGTCTTGATACATCTTGTTAGATTCTGGATGAATCGAATATCGAGATTTATGAGCCTTGTCTAGGATTCGACTTTTGAGATTCCCATGGCGTGGAATCCACATTCGATCGAATCTGATCTTCACACCCTGTGTATTATCTATCAACTCTGTCTATTGCCCCTAAATCCTCTCTTTCTTCATTAACCCTTCATCTGCAAGTACTTCCATCTAGACTTTGCTGATTTCTGTAAAGAGATCTGAGTTGACAATCAGGTTGTAGGACTTTACGGTTGCTATTACTTCTTCATTCTTCCAGCTTAAGGCGTCAGCAACTACATTAGCCTTTCCCGGGTAATACTTTATTTCACAGTCATAGTCTTTAATCAACCTCTAACCACCTTCTTTGTCTCATAGTTAACTCCTTTTAATCGAAGAAGTATTTCAAGCTCTTGTGATCCGTATAGATAGTACACTTAGTACCGTACAAGTAATATCTCTAGATCTTAAGAGCATGTACTGCAGCTGCTAACTCTAAGTCATGCGTCGGGTACATACTTTCATGAACCTTCAATTGTCTAGACGCATAAGCTATAACCTTCCCTCGTTTCATTAGCACGCAACCTAACCCTTGATACGAGGCATCAGCACAAACTACTAAATCCTCGTTACCGTTGGGTAAAACAAGAATTGGAGCTTGCGTGAGCCTCTTCTTCAATTCTTCAAACACCTCCTCCTGATACATACCCCAGTTGATCACCACAGTCTTTCGGGTCATCCCGGTCAATGGTGCGGCTATCTTAGAGAAACCTTGAATGAATCTCCGATAATAGCTGTCCAACCCTAAGAAACTACGTATCGCAGTCGAGTTTTGCGGCGTCTTCCAATTCTTTATCGCTTCAATCTTAGCTAAGTCCTAAGTAATCCCCTCTGGATTGATTATGTGACCTAGAAACTGCACTTCACGCAACCCAAACGCACATTTCGAGAACTTGTCGTACAGTTTCTCTTCCTTCAAGACTTCCAATACTTCTCTCAGATGCTCAGCATAATCAGACTTGCTTTTCGACTAAATCAATATATCGTCAATGAAAACGATAACCGACTTATCTAACATTGGCCGACATACCCTATTCATCATGTCCATGAATGCCGCGGGAGCATTCGTTAGACCGAACGACATCACGAGGAACTCGTAGTGTCCATACAGCATCTGAAACGTTGTTTTAGGAATGTCTGTCTCTTTCACTTTTAACTGATGATAGCCCGATCGAAGGTCTATCCGCGAGAACCAGCTAGCACCTTGTAATTGATCGAACAAGTCGTCAATCCGTGGGAACAGATATCTATTCTTCACTGTAAGCTTATTCAGCTCACGGTAGTCAATACACATTCTAATACTTCCGTCTTTCTTCTTCACGAACAACACCGGCGCGCCCCACGGGGTAACACTCGGTCATATGAAACCTTTGTCGAGGAGTTCTTGCAGTTGGGACATTAGTTCTTTCATCTCGGACGGCGCCAGTCGGTAAGGTGCTTTCGCGACACGCTGTGCTCCTAGTTATAACTCAATTTGAAATTCTACCTCTCGTTCCGGTGGCAATCCCGGATGGCCCTCAGGGAACACCTCGGGATAGTCGCACACTATAGGAACATCTGTCACTTCCTTTGCCTCTGCTGAAGCGTCGACAACATACGCTAGGTAGGCACCGCACCCTCGCCTTAACATCTTATCGGCTTTTATCATCGAAATAACGTTAAGCCCTTTACTTTCCTTATCACCATAAACCGTCACTGTACCATCATCCACGGATTTTAACCTTATTAACCTACTCTTACACACTATCTGAGCCTCAAACTCAGACAACCAATCCATTCCCAAAACCACATCGAACCCTCCTAAGGTCATTACATAAAGGGTAACAGGGAACTCACGTCCCTCTAACTCTATCTTACCGTCCTTAACCATTCTCATTATCCTAACAGAGGTATCACTAGCCGTTTCTATCATAAACGTTTCAGGCACACTACTACATGTCATTTTAGCTAACTTACAGAATGTCACATCTACGAAACTTCTATTAGCACCTGAATCGAATAGAACAGAAGCAAAAATACCGTTATAAGAATGTACCTGTCACAAGATCAGGAATCTATTTAGCTTGCTCCTGTGTCAGCATGTAAGCCCTTGTCTTCGGCCTGTTCTTCTCAACCTCTCTCTTCCAACTTCCTCTAGCTTCACCCTTAGTGCATTCCCGAGCCATATGACATGTCTTACCACATTTGTAGCAGGTGGGTTTTGTGTTACATTCATGAGCATAATGCCCCACCTTCCCGCACTTAAAACAGACATTTGACCCAAGTCTGCACTCTCCTCCATGAGGCTTCCCACACTTATGGCAGACATCAGTACCTCCACTTAAATTCACCACCACGAATTTTCCCACAAGTCTTGCACTGTTTTCTTTCCCTCACCTGCTGTTTCTTGTCTCTCGGGTTCCACAACTGAGTACCGTACCTTTTTCCATGATTATCCCACTTCTTATCTTTCTTCACTTCCACCACAACGTCGTCCACCGCCAAGTCATCATAAACCATTTCCGCCAGTTCGACCGCGAAATCAAAAGTAGTAGGTCTATTTGCCTTGACCAGTGTGCGAACATTCAGTGGAAGTCCTCTGATATAACACTTGATTCTCTTGGCTTCAGTGTTCACCATCTCGGGCACCAGTCTTGACATACGGTTAAACTCAGTAGTGTACTCACGGTGTGTCATCTTTCCTTCCTTCAAGTTCAGAAACTTCATCTCCGCTTTCTCAACCTCAGTATCAGCATAGAACTTCCTCATCACCATCTCTCTCAGATCATCCCACCTCATAGCTTTAATTTCAGCAGGAGACTTTCTTTGTTCAACAGTTTCCCACCAAAACATAGCCTCATCAGCAAATGATTGGATAGGGAAGCCCACAGCTTGGTTGGGACGGCACTCGCTAATGCAGATAACGTTATCCATTGCGGTTATCCACAGAAGAGTAGCGATTGCATCACCAGTGCCAGTTAGCTTTGGTGAGTCACAACCTTTGAAGGTTCTGTAGTTGCAACCACCTCGGCCTTGCTTACCACCATTAACCTTCACAGGAAGAACTTCACTTGATGCCTCATCCTATGTCTCGGTCTCCTTCTTAGTTCTTACTACTCTCACCAGTCTTCTCAACAGTCTCAGTACACGGCTTCCAGTAGACTTGTCTGATTGGAGATTCTTCACTGCAGCAGCAATAGCATGAGTAATCACGGCTTGTATAGTAGGATCTAGCTGATACTCTTCTTCTCTCATAGTTATGATTCTTTCTACATTGGTCTCAGTAATCAGTTCCTCAGAGGGTGCTCGGTTAACACATGGCCTACCACGGCATCCCTTGCATCCTCCTTGTCAAGTATTCTTAGTACCAGCCATTTGAATTCTAAAGAAAAAACACAAACATCGTCACGTGAGGAACTATTTAGTATAAGGATAGTAAGGCTGCAGGTAATAACAGTGGCCAGCTGGTATTAGCTGCTCACGTAACTCTCTGTGTCCTATACACTTCCTTTCGTGAGTCTACTTGTGCTCGATTCTAATTAAGGCAATTAAACAGTCAAACATTTCAAACATAAGCAAGCAATTCTATCTTAAACCTTTCGTATAAACCTCTTACTTATCCCTACGTTATACGTAAGAAATTTCACGTATTAGGCTTGCTTGAGTGACACATGGCATTCTCTTACTGGCATCTTCTTTCTTTCTTCATTTCGTCCCATTCTCTGTTCGAGTCTAAGCATGAAGGATGCTTACTCTCTCGAACTTATGCTCTGATACCAACCTGTACGGCCCCCGACCCGAGTGCCCTACTTTCTCGCTGGTTGGATTTACTTATTCACATAATTCGTAAAAGTCATAGTTAATTTAAAACATTCCGCGGAAATAAAAGTCATTCATTCATACATAACATATACATCTTGTCTTAACATAACATTCATAGGTCTTTAAACATAAAACATAAATGACACGGGTGTCTTCTTCACAGCGATGCCAGTTTTCCTCTTATTGTTAACATCAGAGTTAACAATAACCAACGAAATAATTGAGTAAACATAAATAACGCCCAATTATACGATAATTAATTAAAACTCAAAACATTTATTTATTAATGTATTGAAACTCGGGCGCTACATATCCTTAATACCAAGGGTTTTCGTTTGACTTTAATCCTCTGTTAATTTATTTCATCTTTCAACCATTGGTTTGGATATTCTAAAATTCTAGAACATCGTTATTTAAGTTTACTCAATTATTTCGTTGGTTATTGTTAACCCTGATGTTACATTATTTATCTTGATATTTGACCTCAAGGTTTCGCTTATATATTTTTATTAAATCTTGATCTGTATAGTTTATTGTTCTTGAATTTTAAAGTTTTCAAATAAGGACTTATTATATTTTTTAAACCCACACAATTAGGCAGATTATGTGGACCATCCAACGATAAAGGTAATTATAGGTCGACACGTAATTATCTAAGTCCTCACATGAAAGACATAATAAGTACGTTGTGTGAAATAACTCAAAACCTGGAATGATTTTAAAAGACGGGACAAATGAAATATGATAAGGGCATGGTGGATATGCTGCTGGTAAATCCTATATATAAGTGTCTTTATCATATTTCTATTTGTGGCGTCTTTCGGGACATTTAAAGATCGACGTTATTGTTTTTATTTAAATATGCATATAAAAATCGTTAAAACTTTTATGCAACTCCTCATATTAGTTGCTTTCTTTTAAAATTTTACTTTTTATTTTAATTTCGAGATGAAATTTCCAAAACTTGTGAATCCTGTAACATTCGTTAATTTTCAAACCCGAAACCCAACCCGTTTAAATGTTTGATGTAATTCGGATCTTCAGTTATTATTAAAGACGTTTATTATATTAAATATGATCATTATGTTTTTTATGATTTTCATGATGTTTTATTAATATTATTATCTCATGCATTAAATTTAAGTCAAGATCAATTCAATTCATTCAGGTTTTGATTACATTTCAACTATTATTCTTTCATTAATTATGATTAATTGCATATTTTGAATATTCAACAATATTTTTTTATTTTGACCAATTCCATGACTTTTGCCCATAAGACTTGTGTTTTGACTTGGTTTAGAAGATCTTTAATTCACCTAGACTATATAATGTGTAACATCTTTACCTTTCATCAATTCTTGGTCAAACCATTTAATTTCATCATTAACTTTTGCTTAAGACTTGGCTAAAGACTAGCTTGACCAATTAATATGTTCAAGCATTGTTATTAACGACTCTTACACTATAAATTCATGTCATACCTTTGCAAATCCTTTACCACAACCCAATTAACTCTCACTCATGCTCTAGCTCTTTTTTGTTGTTCAAGTACATGGTGTGATTATTAAAAGTCAAATTGTTCAAGTCTTGCTCTTTCGTTAATCAATCATCGGGTTATGTTCGTTTTTTATTTTTGAAACAGAAATTGGTCATAATCTTATTGTCAAACCCAATTTACATTTGTGATGACGAATCATCTTTGCTAATCGGCCCGTCTAATGTTCGGTTATAAAAACTTTATGTTAAAAAAATAACTCTTGCAAACAAATAAACAAGACTAAACAATTTTATAATCTCACCTCAACTTACCATTTCAAACATGTTAGATATTCCAACCCTCGAGCCGCAACCGCTGCTATTTTGATTCTCGTGTTCCAATCTAATGTTGTTTGTTTGGGTGGGATATCGCAAAGATAAATGAATTGTTGAGTTGAATTACTAATTATTATTATCGTTATTATTATTATTATTATTATTATTATTATTATTATTACATTATATTGATAATAATCAGAAAGTACAAAATATAAGTACCATGAATATGATCTTATAATGATGTCAATGGCATGAACTCATAAACGGGAAGTCTTTGGTCCTCGTCCACACAAAAGCCGATTAACTTTAACAAATTGGGATGTTGTAAGCGGCTAAGCATAAGAACTTCGACTAAAAACTCGCGGTCACCCTGTAACCCGTTTCTATCCAGTTGTTTGAAAGCTACAACCTACAAAACAAAGGAGTTATAATTAATCGGCTTATTGTTTAACCATACTATCATTTCCCAAAATGTTCTTACTATTATGAATTTTAGCATTCAATATATTCTTTTATAATGATAAAAACTAAAAAGAGGACATAATATTCTCCGTTTTGATATATCTTTGTAAACCATACTTGCCCGCTATTTTGAAGACGTCCTTTGTACACTTGACCAAACCCTCCCTCCCTATGTAAACAATGCGGGCTAAAATTATTTGTTGCAGCTGCAAGCTCCTTGAATTTGAATGTATGAGCCATAATTTGACCACATGACCCGTCTTTAGAACCCGATAAATGGAGTTCAACCTTCGGCTTGTGTTCTTCCCTAAAACCAAAACACGAGAAACATGCCATTAACTTAAAATTATTTTGGTTAGACATTTGGATTGGTTTGTAAAGAGAATATTATTGCAAGTTAAATTTAATATGTTCATATATTCTTCAAACAATAAATGCAACAATCCTATATTTAGTAGACTAACATCATTAATATTGGCTTAGTATTTGGAAAAAGAAAATAAAAAATGAACAATTTTTTAAGTGCTAATGTAACAATCCTATACTTAGTAAACTAACATCATTTATATTGGCTTAATATTAAGAAAAAGAAAACAGACAAGGAACAATGTTCTACGTGCTAATGTACAATCCTATATTTAGTAAACTAACATTATTAATATTGGCTTAATATTGAGAAAAGAAAAAAAAAGGAACAATGTTCTACGTGCTAATCTTCTACCGAAAAGTAAACAATGGAGCAATTTGTACATGTCTCGGGTCAACTCAACCTATCCCGTTTCAACACATAACAAAATTACTTTCATATTAAAAAAATATACAAAATAAAAAATACCACAATCACCTCGACGGTTGGGTTTTAGGTTTTTGAAAAATGAAATTGTAGGTTCTTCTTTTTTTTAAATATGAATAAAACTGGAAAAATCGAACCAAAGTGAATTTATGTGTTTTTTTTATTTTCGTTTTTGGAATTTAAGTAACTTAAAAGAATTTAATAATTATTGTAACCCAAATACGTTATCCCAAAAGTATAATAATCAATTAGTTATTAATTAGCAAAAAAGAAAAATAAAAACGAAGCCAAGCTCAAACCAGAAAACAAAACTAAACGATTTTCAAAAACTTAAAAAATCCCGAGATTTGGTTTGGTTTGAGCCTAAACCAACCCATTCACACCATTTAGGTTTACCTGGTCCGCTCAATTAAGCACCTACTATATAGTTAAGTTTTGTGAACAACACTATATTAATTATGAAAAAAGAAAAGAAAAAAAAATAACAAACATGATGGAAACAATTACAGAATTACCCAAGAGACCAGATTAGGGTTGTTCGTTTTACCCGAAACCCAAAACCCAATCCGAAAAAACTCGTACCCGAACCCGAACTAACCCTACCCGAAAAACTCGAAACCCAACCCGAAAAAACCCGTACCCGAACCCTCTAACCCGAACCCAAACCGAAGTAATTCGGGTTGGTTCTCGGGTTTGATTTTTAAGTTTTGGGTCAACCCGAAAAACATGAATAAATTTAGTTTTGAAATTAAATATATTTTTAGGTATATTATGCTTAGTCTTAGTGGCTCAAGTAATCAAAATTTGAGCCTAATCAACTGTTGTCATTCCAACTATTAGGAATCGATTATTTATTGTTAATTTATGTTTTCCGTTAATAGCAACCGTAATCGGACAACCAAATCACGTCTGATTGAAGACGAGTATGGTTTGAGTTAGTTACTTAGTTTTACTCTTCTTTTGAATTGTTTTATTACTTTATCAAGTTATGTTGGTTTATTATTTAATTATTTGCGTTATGAGCAAAGATTAATATGTTGTTTTAATTTTACAATGGAAGTTTTTTTTTAAATATTTTTGTTTTTTTGTTTCATTTTCTAGGATACTCGAAACCCGATTAACCCAACCAGAAAAAACCCGAACCAGAATTACCCGAACCCGAGAAACATGTGAGATATTTGGGTTGAGTTTCGGGTAAAGATTTAAAATTTTGAAACCCGAAGAACCTGAACGGAAAAACCCGAAACCCAAAGAACACCCCCTAGACCAAATTATGCTGTACTTGTGGTGTTGTGCTGCCAATGGCTTTCTGACCCGTAATAACCATGTGTGCCCATGACCTGTGTGAGATGACCTGTCAATGCATATTCAGGAGTACAATAACCATGTGTGCCCATGACCTGTGTGGTAATATGTCACACCCCGACTAGCACAATACGGAAGCGTAAAACGGGAATGTAACAGACACCTCTGGTATCAACACATTGTTTATAAAGAAACATTACAAACTAATTTACATTATATTACATTTCTTCGTTCTATCATTGTTTTACAGTCTAGGTGGTACAAACAAAACTAGTTCGTTAACTAAACGTTCTTACTACTAACGTCTTTGCTTTTATTCACATAGCATCAACCACACACTTCAGGCAAGTGACAGATCACCCAATCATTCCGATTTAGGTACACCTGAAAAGCAGTTTAAAACGGGTCAACTACTAGAGTTGGTGAGTTTCACAAGTTTCAAGAAAACAATAATGAGTATTCACAAGTTAACACTTGTAATCATGAAATAAGTATGTATGTATGTAAATGATGTAATTATGCTAAACTACAATGAAGCCTTGACTGTATGTGCTGCGTGCATCCATTTCCCATGCTCAATCAACCACTGTGGCCCCCTTTCCGCCCACAACATGCCCCGGTAGCTATGTCTAACACTACATAGCCTGTTTGTATAAATATGGTCATGTGCAAACGGCGCTATGTGACACGGCAACCAGGCCGATTCCGTTTGGGTTTGTCAAACCAATAGTACTATTCACAAGCCACCGGCTCGAAGTTAATCACTGTGATCGTGGGGACTTTCGTGTGTTGGCACTTAGATAATTCACATCAGTACATGTTTCAGGTATGTATATGTAATCAAACATGCTTTTCACCCTAAAAGTTCGTAAAACAGTTTAAAAGTGGGGTCATGAAACTCACGGTTTAGTAGATATTCAGTACTGTATCAACTCGCGGTTTGTTCAGTCCGCTATCAGTAGTTCCTATAATCAATATTATAATAATATTAATATTTTAACATTACTATAATCTCAATACTAAACTTGGCTGTATAACTAATCTGGGTGTAGCTGGAACGCCCAGAAAGTGGCAATAGGCTTAGGTTGTGATGTTGTTCAATGTCTAATACTTAAAACTGAACTTGGCTCAGATTCCCGTTTTCCCAGCTGGGCCAAGTTGTTCGTTTATGCGTTCAGAAAACAGTTATGGGAAAATAAGCTTGGGTAAATGTATTGGTTAATAAAATGATTAAGTTATAAAGAAAGATCACATACTGGGGTCCCGGATTAGCCACGGGGCCCGTTTCCGTTTATACTATTTGATTTGAGAAGAAACGCGCACAATCCACTCGGATTGTCCAGTTTTCTCATAGAAAAGTTTATTTTTACTTAATTAGTCCAAAAATATGATTTTTGATCACTCTTGGTGTTTTGATATTCCCGCAGATTCACTAGTCGCGAACTTGCCGGTTTTTATAAAATCTGAATTTGTTTAATATTCAGATTAGCATAATTAATTAACCGTTAATTATTAAATTATGAAAATTTAACCACTTATCAATTAAAATATGTAGATTTTAATAAAAATATTTCTGGAATTTATTTACTGATTTATTAATTTATAAAAATTCATTTTATCAGCTATATTTCGCTTGAAAATCGTCCGTTTACCCCAAACAATTTCCAAAAATTCCACAAAAATTCCTGAATACTCAAATCATGTCCCAAAACAACCTGTATCAATTCCAGAATGTAAAAAGCTCGTGCAATATTCTTTTCGGCCCAAATTCGGCTGTAAAAATTCACACGAACGTAAATAAACAAAACACCTTTAAACTTCTCCAAATAATCCCAAAATTCATATGTGATAAAAATACGTGAAATCTGAGTTTCCAGAAAAAGTTCATAATTTTTGAAGTATTTTAGCTATTTTTCCCAAATAAACGTCCCAATTCGGTAATAAATTCGCCAAATATTCTCGGATGGTCAAAAAATTACCAAATTTGAACAGGGACTTATTGACATGGTCCCTGATGTCCCTCCAAAATTTAAAGTCCTAACAATATGCACATCACAACCTTAACCTAAATAGCCCGTAAGCGAGTGTTTCGGCATTACCTTAGCGGGTTTGGCTCGTTTGCGACCTTTTAATCAAGTTTTCAGGTTCTTGTGCTTCTAAACAAGCTAGGTACAAGTCCTATATCACAAACCAAGCAATTTCATCAACATAACAGCCCTTAAGTTGGGGTTTCGGCTAGTGTACAAAAACGAACTTTTGAACCGTAAAAACGTCGTTTCAACCCTTTAATCCGTGTTTATGGCCAAAAAAAACTATCAAAACAGGTTCCTTACCATGTGTATGATCAAAACATGTTTATGGACCATTTTTAGGATTTTTACATGGTTAGGAATGATTTTTAGTAACCAAGACATGTTTTTATGGTATTAAACAAGTTTAAACAAGTTCAAAAGCTACTTATTTAAGCCCTTTTACCTTAGGGTTTGGAGGTTTTCTGGAATTTTAGGATACAGCTACTTGGACCTCAGAGTTTATAAACCAAATTGGATAAACAAGCTTCATAAACAAGTTATATAAAAAAATGGGGGGTGGGGTGGGTTGCCGATCGGAACTCCTTTTGGGCCCATGATGGGCTGTTTTGGCCCATTAATCTGGTTTGTCAAGCCCAATTACGAAAAGCCAGGTCCAAATTTAGTTCGGGTTCGGTTTTTGGAGCGAAAAACTTATCGGGTGCGTTAAACAATGCGAAAACGAGTGTTTTTCGGCTAGTTTTGTGTAAAATTATAAAAATATATTATATGTTTGTAAAAATCAAAAAATATTTTCACGGATCGCTTAAAACATTTCAAATAAGTGTTTGGTAAGTCTTTTTCGGCTTAACGGATGATACAATGCTTGGTTTGTAACTATCTTTCGCGTTTAAATCTATAGCGGGTGGTTAAACGAGCATGTTTTCGTTTAACTTGTTTGCTATCAAACTAAGACCATATTTCTAATATTTTAGCTTGTATAGATCGTATATCACTTATAAATGGCCCCCCGAGAAAACTGGGTCATAACCCGACCCGTTCGGTTGATCGTTCGTTTGTTACGCAACAGGCGTTTATTTGCTTAATCGGTAAATACGTACTGAGGTGTACCTTGTTTTGGCTCAAATGTCACATAATATGAGACTTATTGCCAGTGGGGCCTAGCTTCCCTAATCCAAAATCAGAATGCTTTGGTTGAAACCTCTCATCGAGCAAAATATTTGATGATTTGAGCTCTCAATATATAATGGACAGGTTAGCCTTATCTTGAAGATATTTCAAGCCTCGAGCCGCACCCGCTGCTATTTTCATTCTCGTGTTCCAATCTAATGTTGTTTGTTTGGGTGGGATATCTGCAAAGATAAAGGAATTGTTGAGTTGAATAATAATAATAATAATAATAATAATAATAATAATAATAATAATAATAATAATAATAATTTAACCATACCATTAGCTTATAATTTAACCATACCATCATTTCCTAAAATGTTCTAACTATATTATGAACTAAGATAGTGGCTCGTGTTACACACGTGTGGAAAAAATTTCAAACATCATATATATATATATATATATATATAGCCATCATAAGAATTCTTTATATTGTTTTCTACAAAACCACAAAATGTATGAAAATATATATAAATGGTGTGAAATGAGAAACAGTATAAATATAAAAATCATTGAATTGCTAAAGTAATAGTTATAATAAAAAAGGTAGCAAAAACTAGTTATAAATAATTAATTGTAGTCAAAATCGGTTTTTAAATCATTTGAAAGAAATAGTTGGTTATTATTCTAGAAAATATTAATTAGTGAAGTTATGATTCTAAAAATGTTAATTAGTGAATTATGTGACAATTCTAGAGATGGAATCTTGTAAGCTTATGTGGACATCCTATTTGGAGGCCATGTGGATATCTTGTTTTGTTTTAATAGTATAGTAAGAAGATTAACATTTGGATTAACATTAACTGATTAATTATGTGGAAATTATAAGCGAGGAAAGTGGATGACATGAAATATTAGGTGGACACCCGAGGAGAATGACAAGTGGACAAATTGGTTTTGGTTTAATATATTAGTTAGATCAGATCTAAGAAAGTCAAAGTAAATGTTAAGTTACGAATTCAAAACTTTAAATATTAAGTTTGACCAATGCTTGTGTTATATATTGGTTTAAATGTTAATTAGCATTATGATTAAAATTAATTGATTAATTATGTTGAAATTATAAGCATGGAAAATGGATGACATAGAACATTAGGTGGACACCTTAGGAGATAGACAAGTGGACAAATTGGTTTTGTTTTAATATATTAATTATATATTAGTTAGATTAGATGTAATAAAGTCAAAGTAAATGTTAAGTTTTAAATTCAAAACTATAAATGTTAAGTTTGACAAATGTTTTTGTTATATATTGGTTTAAATGCTAATTAGCATTAGGATAAAATTATTTGATTAATTATGTGGAAATTATAAGTGTGAAAAGTGGATGACATGGAACATCAGGTTTGCACCATAGGAGAAGGACAAGTGGACAAATTGGTTTTGCTTTAATATAGTAGTTAGATTAATTATGTGGAAATTATAAACATGGAAAGTGGATGACATGGAACATTAGTTGGACACCCTAGGAAAAAGACAAGTGAACAAATTGGTTTTGCTTTAATATATTATTTAGACTAGGAAATAGCCTGTGCGATACATCGGTGGTTAAAAAATAAAAATAAAAAAGTTAAACTGAATAATATGTATTATAACATACCTTATGAATTCATAAAATATAAATAATTTTCTAAAATACATAGATTAGTAAGAATAATTTGTATTTGTATTTAAAAAAATTGAAGGTTGTGAATCTTTACCAATTAAAAAAAAGAGAATGTTACCAACAATTCATTTTAGTTTAATTGGTAAGCCACAAACAATTTAAAAGCAAGATAACGACTTTGATTCCCACCAACAACTTATTTTTTATTTTATCATTCATAAAGTGGAAATTATGAAAATAGAAACTTGTACACTTGCCAGTCTATGTGAAGGGTATAGTTGAATGACATGTGAAAGGATTGTGTTGCTTTTATAATATAGGTAGATTTTATCATTTAATATATTCTTTTGAACAATACGGGCAATACCCATAATCAGAGGCGGCCCAACAGGCTTCTTGGGGCTTTAGGCCAGTGGCAGAGGTATAGTCAGGGGTTCGGGTTCGTCTGAACCCGGTCTTTTTTCGGTTTCATATATACTCTATACTATTGTATTAACGAACGAACCCATTCTTTTTTGTCGACCGAACCCATTATCATTAAAGAATATTATTATGAAGCATTTACCTGGTATTTTTTTAGCCGGCAAGAAGATTGAAGAAAGAAGACGATAGAAAGGTTCAAAAAGAAAATGATACAGAAATAATGTTGAATAGCTTTTATTATTAGGATTCTATTTAAAAATAAACCACTAAACCTATCAAAACCTATGCATGTGTAAGTGTGTAACTATTTATTTATTTATAGGTTTTCTTTATTAGCTTTTTTTAATTTTTTGATTTTTTGATTCTTAATTTATTTCCAATATTTTTTTATCATATGTTCGCTAACTTGAAAATTAAATAAGCCTATCAAAGTATTTTTACCTATAATATTACTACATATTATTAATTTATACACCATTTTTCTATTAGTACCATAAATATAGATATAACTAATTTTAAAGATATATATGTATTCAAAACTTCAAACTAAGCGTTAAGGTATCAAATTCTTTAATTTAAAAATTTTGAGTTCTAAAACGATGAACTTTAGTGTTTATGTTATAACCAACTAATTATAACTTAGTGAACATTATTATAACCCTGCGTTAAAAGTTCTGGTTCTGCTATTAAACTTATAAAAATTTTAATTAGAGTATTCTAGTAAGTTTTTTATAAAATTTATAAACTATAAAACTTACTAATATACTAAACTCAACTTAATTCGGCAATTGACTCAAAACATTTTATTAAAGAGAACTCTAGAATTTCAAACAAAAAAATGGCCCTCAATTCACTTATAAAACCTAAATAATAATTAAATAAAATATGAAATTGAAAATAGCTACAAAATAACAAAACCAAACGTCCAATGATCTACACCTCCTGACTTCTGAAATTTGACCTTTTGCTTCGCCCATTTCACGTCTACGTCAATTCCAGCATTATCATCCATCGATTCTCCAAGGCTCTAGCCACCACTAAGATGACAACCGGTGTTTTCTATTTATAATGACTTTATATTTTATTAAATGTTGACGATACACTTTTGTTTTAATAATGATATTGCATTTTTGTATGCGCTCCGACCCGACCCATCTCTACACGAAAACTTTAACGTTGGATAGTTATCAAATCCAAGCATCGAAACATTCCGAACCCATATGAACAAATTCCTGGCTCCGCCATTGCTTTAGGCCACCAATTAATTAGGACTCCGTAAAAACATTTATATTTATATTTATCGAGATACATATTAATCTATAATATATATAAACGAAACCCCTAAAATCCTACTTGTTATAACATCCAAATTAAAAATTAATCTAACCAATTATTTGATATGAAAATCTTATAAAATAGGGATATACTAAAATTTAATATTCAATTTAAAAAGAAAAAGATATTATTTATAATTAATAAACAATTTTATAGTAAAAAACATAAGCGGGTCATGGGTTACCAAATCCTGATAGATTTTAAACGGGTTATAGCATATCATTTATTTATGAAACCTTTTCATCATCAAATCCTAAATATATTATTAACTTTCTTACAATAAAGAAACTTAAAATCCAAAAAAATAAATATTAAAAAACGAAAAATGTAAAACAACCATCATCTCAAACCATCAGATTACTTTATTTATAAATGAAGATTTCTCACGCATTTGACCCAAATTCACGGGTAAAGGTCTCACCAACCCCTGATAGCTCTTAAACTGGTTATAGCATCTCGTTATATTAAAAATTTAATTTAATAAAATATTAGATATAAAAATCCTATAAAATAGGGATACACTAAAAATTAATATCCAATTTTATTTAAAAAAAAGATATTTATTTATAATTAAGAAACAATTTTATAATAAAGAAAATAAACGGGTAATGCATATCACCAAACCCAGATAGCTTTTAAACCGGATTATAACATATCATTTATTTGTGAAACTATTTTATAATCAAACCTCAAGTATATTAATTATTAACTTTCTTACAATAAATAAAATTCAAATTCAAATATACATATATAAATATTAAAAACGAATAATGTAAAACAACCCCCGTAATACGAGGGATAAAATCTAGTAAATATATAATTCGTTTAAAACTAATATGTTACGGTAGATTACAATAGAGAGTAGAAAATATACATATATAAATATTAAAAACGAATAATGTAAAACAACCTTCATACTACGGAGGATAAAATCTAGTAAATATATAATTCGTTTAAAACTAATATGTTACGGTAGATTACGATAGAGAGTAGAAGTTTTATAGAGAAAGAGAGCAAGCAAGCTTAACATCAATTCAATGATGATTCTAACTGTGATATACGTTTAAGTACCCAAAGCAACTAAACAACCTAACGAACTATTACAAAAACCCCGTAACTATCAACAAATGACCATACAACACTTATTCTATTTATTACTAGTTACTCCATAACAATATTCCTCCTTTAAAAGGTGCTTGACGTCAAGACATTAGACATTAGCAGCAAGAGGAACTCCCATATGCCTAAGCTAAAATCTCTTCAACGGAAACATTACACAACACAACTCCTCGCCAACAGTTGCAATTAAATCATCACCTTTGAAGCTTGCTCTTTACTATATGCTTAAGATTAAGCAGAACATCCTTTCTGTATGTATTGCATCATCAAAACAAGTAATCTGCCCAATATATATCCATGTAAGACAACTGGCTGAATAAAGGGAAGCATCCAAGCGTTTAAACCTGCACTTACTTTTACCCACCGTTGGATGTATTTGCAGCCTTGTTTGATTTTAGTAATTACAGTTCGATTACCCATCTTAACATCTGGTTCCACTTTTACACTCATCTAATCAAATGGAAATGACAACTCCAATTCTTTGGATTTCCATTAGTTCCACGTATACACCCTTGCTTCAAGTAAATCTCCTTTTAAGCTTGTTTTTCCAATGAACACATCAGATGAGTAACTATCATTTGTTGGAAACACCTTGACCAGATTCATGTTTTGTTGATGTGGCATATTACCATCTCATAAGGAAAGCGATGGAAACTAGCTAGAAGAATAATTTGTAGATAGATTCCTAATTCACAAGATCTAATGGAGAAATATCACTTTTTTAAAGACAACATGGAATTATTTGTTCATCTGTTGGATGGTAAAGTCAACGCGGCTGACTGAGTTTTGACCCGTTAGAGTTACACCTTGCATAACGAGTGCGAAACACGTTTAAGTTAGTTAACCGGGAATGACATAAATTAACGAGATTTAATGCACCGGGCTATTGGTAACAAGAGATGTTATGGAACGGGCGTATTAGCTTAACTAGTTTATTAATAAACTAGTTAACCTATCATTACAAATAACCCTAGCCACCGAATAATAATCCCTCTCTTCCCTTACTCCATACCACCGGCCACCTGCCTCCTAACCGCCGCCGCTGCTATCCCGTGGAACCCACACCACCACTGGCCACCTTGCTGCCACTGCTGTCTCGGAGCACCACCCCACTGCCGCTACAGCTCCCCTGTTGCTACCGTGGCTACTGTTCATTAGCCGCTACTGTCGTTGTGTTGCCGCCGCCACTACAGTTCACCGTCGTTGCCGCTGCCTAGAGCACCGCCACCGTCAGGTCTCGTTTGTCACCTAGCGTTGCTCGTTAACTCTCGGTGTCTTGACCGGTTATTTATTAACCGAGGTAAAATTATATATATATAGAGTAAAGTGTCATTTTCGTCCTTGTGGTTTGGCAAATAATGCGAATTTAGTCCAAAAAGTTTATTTTGTTGCATATGGACCCTCCACGTTTCCCAATTCTTGCCAATTACATCCAAATCACTAACTTCGTTAAATTGAATCGTTAACTCAGGGGTAGACATGTCTTTTCACTCTTTCTTTAATACACGGGTACAGTGCCAAAATCGTCCCTGAAGTTTGGTCACATTTGCTAATTTCGTCCAAAAATATTTTTTTCGCAATTAGACCCTGGATGTTTTCCAACTGTTGCCAATTTCGTCCAATTTGTTAACTCGGTCTAAATTTAACGTACACCAGGGGTGTTACTGTCCTTTTACATTACGCTGAGCTAAACCCCTTATATGACTAAAAATAAAGAAAAACAAACAAACGGATAATATATTTGATTCAAACATAGAAATCGTGAAATGTAATACATGTCATCAAACAAACACATAATAACAATAATCTAAACAAACATGTAAAAGGACAGTAACACCCATAAGTTAACATTGAATTTAGACCGAGTTAACAATTTGGACGAAATTGGCAACGGTTGGGAAAAATCGAGGGTCAACTTGCGAAAAACATATTTTTGGACGAAATTCGCAAATATGACCAAACCTCAGGGACGATTTTGGCACTTTACTCATATAATAAAGAAATAGTGAAAAAACATGTCTACCCCTAACTTAACGATTAAATTTAACAAGGTTAGTTATTTGGATGTAATTGGCAAGAATTGAGAAACGTGGATGGTCCATATGCAAAAAATAAACTTTTTGGACTAAATTCGCATTATTTGTCAA
The DNA here is from genome assembly GCF_021521415.1 of Bidens hawaiensis. Taxonomy (NCBI): domain Eukaryota; kingdom Viridiplantae; phylum Streptophyta; class Magnoliopsida; order Asterales; family Asteraceae; genus Bidens; species Bidens hawaiensis. The sequence goes on from NW_027491041.1 coordinate 5,414,670, forward strand.
ACCACAAGGATGAAAATGGCACTTTACTCATATATATATATATATATATATATATATATATATATATATATATAGCTTTACCCTTATGATCGCCGCCCACCTCTTCCATCTTAATATAAATTTGAATTCTATCAAAAGGAAGGGCTACTTCCTCGAGAAGGAAATTCTCGATTGAGAATCTGGAAATAATATTATCGATCTTGAAGAAATTCAAGAACCACAAACAACCGTTGAGGAAGTTGGAACGTCTGATCAACAAGTTGTTGCAGATACATCAGACATTAATACAAGTGTAGTCAGAAGTAAAAGGACTCGCGTACCGAATTCTAAATACCTATGGCATCTAGATGGTCCCGAAGTCCTCTTTGTAGCCGAGTCAAGTGACGATCCTGCTAATTACAAATATGCTATCTTAGATTCGGAATATGAGAAATGGCAAGATGCCATGAATGCTGAGATGTAATCTATGCCTGACAATCAAGTTTGGAACTTGGTTGAGCTACCCCGAATGTCGGGCAATAGGGAGCAAGTGGATTTTCAAAGGAAAACCGACATGCATGGAAATGTACAGACTTATCAGCTAGTCGCGAAAGATTTTACTCAAACTTAGGGTATTGACTATGATGAAACCTTCTCGCCTATTGCTATGACTAAGTCGATAAGGATATTACTTGCCATAGCCACGTATTATGGCTACAAGATATGGCTAATCTTTGTCAAAACTGCTTTTCTTAATGGACACCTTTCAGAAGATGTCTATATGGTTCAGCCTGAAGGTTTTGTTGATCCTAAATATCCCAACATGGTGTGAAAACTGAATAAGTCCATTTATAGACTTAAACAGGCATCTCACTGCTGGAATCTTCAGTTTCATGAGAAAATCATAGAGTTTGGTTCTATCAAAAATTAAAATGAGCCTTGTGTTTACAGAAAGGCTAGTAGGAGCACTCTATCATCCTCATCCTGTATATGGATGATATACTTATCATTGGAAACAACATTCCTATGCTTAAGGAAGTTAAGCACCGGTTGGGATCTTGTTTTGCAATAAAGGTCTTGGTGAAGCTCTTACATTCTTGGAATCAAGATCTACCGAGATAGGTCTAAGCGGCTTCTAGGGCTAAGTTAAAGTACATACATAGACAAGGTAATGACACACTTCTCAATAGATAACTCCAAGAAATGAGCTGTCCCCATGGCTAAAGCAACCTTGTTGAACAAAGCTCAATATCTGGCAACGAGCATTGAAACTAAGGACATGTAAGAAATTTCATATGCTTCAGCGATTGGTTCTATCATGCATGCTATGTTATGCACTAGACCTAACGTCTCGTAGGTTTTAAGCATGCCTAGTTGTTTTAAGTAAAATCCTGGCATTGCCCATTGGATTGTAGTAAAGAACATTCTAAGATACTTGGAAAGGACCAAGGATATGCTCCTAGTGTTTGGAGGAGTGGAAGAGGAGCTCACTGTAAGGTGTTACACTGATGCTAGCTTCCAGACTGACCGAGATGATTCTCGCTCATAATCAGTATTCACTAGAAAAGCTCCAAGTAGAGTGTGGTGGCGGATTCTACCAACGAATCAAGATGCATAGCTACATCAGATGCTGCTAAGGAGGCTGATTGGATGAAGAAGTTCATCACTGACCTCGATGTGGTTCCAAGTATTTATAAACCAATCGAGGTGTTCTGTGATAACATAGGTGCTATTACTCAGGCCAAAAGCCCAGATCCCATCATAGAGCCAGGCACATTCTAAGGAAGTTCCACCTTATATGGGAAATATTGGAAAGAGTAGACATCATAATAAGCAAAGTAGACACAAATCAAAACCTAGTTGACCCGTTCACTAAACCGCTGACTCATGACAAGCATGATCAATACGGAGATGCTATCGGTCTTAGATTAGCTAGTAGTTGGTTTAGATTTAGTATTTGGATGTGCGAGCATTTAAACAGTTATACTTTTAAGTTCTCTTTTGATTTAATGGTTAAATGCAAATGTTGAATAATATAACTGTGTTCGATTTTAATATGTTTAAATCCAGGAATGTTATATTCTAAATTAACCGTAGTCAGTCAGACTCATGGTAACGACTCTGAATTAAGACTATTCTGACTTTGTGTTGGTGCATTTTGTGACCGTCGCTATGCAATTCTGATCAGCGGAAACGAAGTACGAAGTTAGAACAACTTCGCCATAGACGAAGCGCCATAGGCGAAGTTATAACAACTTCGCCTACTGAAGCCCAGGGCCGAGAATGTTTTATATATATATACGTGTGTCTTGTTTAGGTTTAGTAATCCAGAAGTTAGTGTGTGTTTTGAGCAGTTTGTTTGGAGAGAGTAAGAGACAAGGAGAGTCGTGTGAGACGACCCGAGGTAGAGCTCACCTCGGGTCAGTCGTGTTTTCTGTTTGGTTACGGTATGTAACGTGTTTTGATTATTATATAAGAATCTGCAGATTTGATTATCCCGTTCTTGTATTTGTTCGTGTATTTGTTCGTGTACGTGTTTGTGTTCTTCGTCTTTACACCAATAAACGAGTCTAGGAGGATTCCGCACTCCTAGACCTCGTGCGGATCTCGTATCGATCGGCGACGCCTCGGGGGGACTTACATGTGGTATCAGAGCTCTGAGAATAGATAGGAGGTAGAGCTCTGATACCAATTGTAGGTTCCCTGGACGGATCACACGAGATATCGCGGTCTACTCAGGTGCGGAATCCCTGCGTAGATCGTTACGAGTGTAGAAAGCAAATCAAACAAACACGATATGATAAACGAACACGTTATATTGATAACCGAACACGTGATACGATATCACTAATACAGACTCTCGTCAACTCAAATGACTTACTGATTAACTGAACTCACAACTCTTTGATTAACCAACACTAAACAAAGCCGTAACATCTAATATAAATACACGACAACTTCGCCTGATATGTTCAGGCGAAGTTGTCCATAACTTCGCTTGTTCAACAAGTTCGCCTAGGCGAACTTGTTAACAACTTCGCTTTAAACAAAAACACAAATAACATTACAGACTCGATTACAGACACTAGACTATGAACTACTGACATTCATGCACCAACACTTTGGGCTCAAGGAGTTGACTTCCAAACTCACATATCTCATTATGAATGACGTTGGATGTAACTCACATCAAATCATCTTCGTGGATCTTAGTCATAAGATGTTTTCATATTGGTATACTCGTTTGGTATTGTGACATTTGAGCCAAAACAAGGTACACCTCAGTACGTATTTACCAATTAAGCAAATAAACGCCTGTTGCGTAACAAACGAACGATTAATCGAACGGGTCGGGTTATGACCCAGATATCTCGGGGGGCCATCTATAAGTGATATACGATCTATACAAGTTAAAATATTAGAAATATGGTCTTAGTTTGATAGCAAACAAGTTAAACGAAAATATGCTCGTTTAACTACTCGCTATAGATTTAAACGCGAAAGATAGTTACAAACCAAGCATTGTATCATCCTTTAAGCCGAAAAAGATTTACCAAACACTTATTGGAAATGTTTTAAGCGATCCGTGAAAATATTTTTGATTTTTACAAACATATAGTATGTTTTTATGAATTTACACAAAACTAGCCGAAAAACACTCGTTTTCGCGTTGTTTAACGCACCCGATAAGTTTTTCGCGCCAAAAACCGAACCCGAAATAACTTTAGAATTGGGTTTTCGAGTTCGGGCTTGTTGATCCAGAAAATAGGCTTAAAATGGGCCCAAAATGGGCCCATATGTCTTCCATCCGCAAGGATGTATTACCCACCCTTTAAGAAACTTTTAGTATATAATATCTCTAGATATTTTATGATCTAACTTTTTCCAGAAACTAAAAGAGTCCCCTGCTGTTCTTCAGTTATATCTCAAGAAATTTTGGTATTCGCCATTTTAATCAATTTTTATACATATTAAAGTGTGTTTAATACCATAAAAACATGTCTTGATTACTAAAAATCATTTTTAACCATGTAAAAATCCTAAAAATGGTCCATAAACATGTTTTGATCATACAAATAGTAAGGAACCTGTTTTGATAGTTTTTTTGGCCATAAACACGGATTAAAGGGTTGAAACGGCGTTTTTACGGTTCAAAAGTTCGTTTTTGTGCACTAGCCGAAACCCTAAGTTAAAGGGTTGTTCTATTGATGAAACCTGCTTGGTTTTTGATATAGGACTTGTATCTAGCTTGCATAGAAGCACAAGAACCTGAAAACTTGATTAGAAAGTCGGAAACGAGCCAAACCCGCTAAGGTAATGCCGAAACATTCGCTTGCGGGCTATTTAGTTTAAGGTTGTGATGTGCATATTATTAGGACTTGAAATTTTTTAGGGACATCAGGGACCATGTCAATGAGTCCCTGTTCAAATTTGGTAATTTTTCGACCATCCGAGAATATTTGGCGAATTTATTACCGAATTGGTACGTTTATTTGGGAAAAATAGCTAAAATACTTCAAAAATTATGAAATTTTTCTGGAAACTCAGATTTGATGTATTTTGATCACATATAAATTTTGGGATCATTTGGAGAAGTCTAAAGGTGTTTTGTTTATATGCGTTCGTATGAATTTTTATAGCCGAATTTGGACCGAAAAGAATATCGCACGAGCTTTTAACATTCTGGAATTGATATAGGTTGCTTTGGAACATGAATTGAGCATTCAGGAATTTTTGTGGATTTTTTGAAAATTGTTTGGGGCAAACGGACGATTTTCAGGTGAAATATAGCTGCTAAAATGAATTTTTATAAATTAATAAATCAGTAAATAATTCCAGAAATATTTTTATAAAAATCTACATATTTTAATTGATATGTGGTTAAATTTTCATAATTTAATGATTAACGGTTAATTAATTATGCTAATTTAAAGATTAAACAAATTCAGTTTTTATAAAAACCGGCAAGTTCGCGACTAACGAACCTGCGGGAATATCAAAACACCAAGAGTGATCAAAAATCATATTTTTGGACTAATTAAGTAAAAACAAACTTTTCTATGAAAAACCTGGACAATCTGGATGGATTGTGCGTATTTCTTCTTAAATCAAACTGAATAAACGGAAACGAGCTCCGTGGCTAATTCAGGACCCCAGTATGTGATCATTATTTATAACTTAATCAATTTATTAACCAATACATTTACCCAAGCTTATTTTCCTTTAACTGTTTCTGAACGCGTAAACGAACAACTTGGCCCAGCTGAGAAAACTGGAATCTGAACCAAGTTCAGTTTTAAGTATTAGACATTGAACAACATCAAAACCTAAGCCTATTGCCACTTTCTGGGCGTTCCAGTTACACCCAGATTAGTTATACAGTCCAGTTTAGTATTGAGATTATAATAATATTAAAATATTAATATTATTATAATATTGATTATAGGAACTACTGATAGCAGACCGAACAAACCACGAGCTGATACAGTACTGATTATCTACTAAACCGTGAGTTTCATGACCCCACTCTTTAAACAGTTTTACGAACTTTTGGGGTGAAAAGCATGTTTGATTACATATACATACCTGAAACATGTATTGATGTGAATTATCTAAGTGCTAACACATGAAAGTCCCCACTAACACAGTGATTAACTTCGAACCGGTGGCTTGTGAATAGTACTATTGGTTTGACAAACCCAAACGGAGCCGGCATGTATTGCTGAGAATTTACCCCGTTTGCACATGACCATAATTATACAACACGCTATGTAGTGTTAGACATAGCTACTTGGGGCATGTTGTGGGCGGAAAGGGGCCACATTGGTTGATTAAGCGTGGGAAATGGATGCACGCAGCACATACAGTCAAGGCTTCACTATAGCTTAGCATAATTACATCATTTACATACATACATACTTATTTCATGATTACAAGTGTTGACTTGTGAATACTCATTACTGTTTTCTTTAAACTCGTGAAACTCACCAACTCTAGTAGTTGACCTGTTTTAAATTGCTTTTCAGGTGTACCTAAATCGGAATGATTTGGTGATCTGTTACTTGCTTGAGGTGTGTGGTTGATGCTATGTGAATAGAAGTAAGGGCGTTAGTAGTAAGAATGTATAGTTAACGAACTAGTTTTGTTTGTATCACCTAGACTGTAAAACAATGATAGAACAAAGAAATGTAATATATTGTAAATTAGTGTGTAATGTTTCTTTATAAACAATGTGTTGATACCAGAGGTGTCTGTTACATTCCTGTTTTACGCTTCCGCGTTGTGCTAGTCGGGGTGTGACAAGTATCCTTAGACCTGAGATATATATTAGAACTTTCGTTTAATAAAGGTTGTTCTTTGATCACTGTCAACAGTTTTCGCATAACTGCCAGCTATAATGGCGTTGGTTGGGAATAATCTGAAGTTCAATGGGAATTGCATGTAATCAATAAGAGATTTTGTACTCTTACATGGTATGTAACAGCTAGATATCTTGGCGCTCTCGTTGATTCAAACTGTTAAAGTGTGAGGCCTCACCCAAACGTACTGTGTGTTTGATTGGACCACTTTGATTCTAGACCGTGAACAATAATGATTAAACGCCATATGTGACTGAATATGGTCCATGTCTTATTGTTCAATTGAAGTCTTATATGGAATAATGTATTCCAATATGTTTTGGTTAATGACTTTAAAATGTCATAACTTGTTGGGGGCAACCATGTATAGTTAGAGCATCGCTGCTTGTCTGTGTTGAGGAACTTAACCAGAAACCGTCCAAGTGGGGAACTATTGGATTAATGGACTGGTTCGGTAAAGTTATCATGGCTGACCGAGTTTTGACCCGTTAGAGTTACACCTTGGGTAACGAGCATGAAACCTGTTTAAGTTAGTTAACCGGGTTTGACCTAAATTGTCGACATTTTATGGACCGGGATTTTGAAAACAAGAGATGGGCTTGGTGGATCGTATTAGCTTAAGTAGTTTATAATAAATTAGTTAACGTATCATAAGAGATAACCTTAGCCACCGAATAATAATCCCTCTTTTCCCTTACTCTGTACAACTAGTCGCCGGCCTCCTAGCTGCCGCCGCCGCTGCTATCTTGTGGAGCCCACACCACCGCCGGCCACCTTTCCGCCGATTGTAAGGCCCCGTCACCGGTAACCCTACTTTCGTGTTGGATTTACTCATAAACGCAGTTCTAAATATCAGAGTTAATTAAAAACTTTACGCGGAATATAAAACTTTCATAAAACATTACATATCAATTCATAATCATGTCTTAAAACATTCCTCTTGTCTTTCAAAATCAAAACATAACTTATAAAACATATCAGATCTTCAGATGCCAGGCTTTAGTCTTCTGCCATGTGTCCTCCACTCAAGCCAGCTGTCTCAACCTACTCACCTGCGTGCATACTAAAAGTCAGCTACGCTGAGTGAGTTCTAGTTAATCATACAATACCATACAATACCTTATTACATACATACGTACTTAACCTCATAACTTTCTTTCATACACACATAAGTACCATACCTTCATTCTTACTTACATACTTTCTTTCTTACTTACATACTTTCTTTTCATTCATAATCATACGTTTTAAAGAGCCTTTCGCCCTATAACCTCACAGATATTATAAGGGTCTGGTCCCTAACATCACAGATATTATAAGGGTCTGGTCCCTAACATCACAGATATTATAAGGGTCTGGTCCCTAACATCACAGATATTATGAGGGTCTGGTCCCTAACATCACAGATATTATTAGGGTCTGGTCCCTAACATCACAGATATTATTAGGGTCTGGTCCCTTGTTTTCGAATATTAGTAGGGTTCGATTCCCTCTTCGTTACCATACAACCATACATCATACCTCGAGTATTATTAGGGCTCGGTACCCTTTTCGTAACCATACAACCATACAACCGTCATTTCCTTCTTTTATTAACTTTATTACGTTCATACACATAAACATACATATCATACTTGCCATATTTATAACGTTACAACCTGACAGTACGTGCAATATCCGAAGATCGTTCACGAACCATCAAGCAATCATTCATACATATCACATATATCACATATGGCTTTATAACGTTACAACTTGACAGTACGTGCAATATCCGAAGATCGTTCACGAACCGTCAAGCAATCATTCATACATATCACATATATCACATATGGCTTTATAACGTTACAACCTGACAGTACGTGCAATATCCGAAGATCGTTCACGAACCGTCAAGCAATCATTCATACATATCACATATATCACATATAGCATACACTTATCACTTAGGATAAATGTATTAACAACACATCAAGTATGCACACAGCCCCGAAAACATAACAAGGAATGGGGCTAGAAACTCACCTGGATCCTGTTACGCTCGCCGTTGATCGTAATTCCTTTCTTTAACTGGGCTCGGCTAACTGTATAATATTTACACATATCAATTAACTACTACTACTCGTTTTGTATTTCTATCTATATATGACCCACAACGAACGGGGGTCCGGGGGCAGCGCCCCTGGCAGCGGGGTTCTAGGGGCGGCAGCCCCTAGCGGGGTCCAAGGGGCAGAGCCCCTGGCTGGGGTTAAGCTGCCAGGTCAGCTTGGAAAAATTTTATTTTCGATAACTGCCTTAACACATTTTCCATTAGGTTTTTAATTTATTTTATAAACGAACTTGGCTTCAGGCGAAGTTATACCTTAGGCGAACTTGGCTTCAGGCGAAGTTAAACCTTAGGCGAACTTGGCTTCAGGCGAAGTTATACCTTAGGCGAACTTGGCTTCAGGCGAAGTTAAACCTTAGGCGAACTTGGCTTCAGGCGAAGTTATACCTTAGGCGAACTTGGCTTCAGGCGAAGTTATACCTTAGGCGAACTTGGCTTCAGGCGAAGTTATACCTTAGGCGAACTTGGCTTCAGGCGAAGTTAAACCTTAGGCGAACTTGGCTTCAGGCGAAGTTATACCTTAGGCGAACTTGGCTTCAGGCGAAGTTATACCTTAGGCGAACTTGGCCGTAGGCGAAGTTATACCTTAGGCGAAGTTACGCTTGAAGGCGAAGTTACGCTTGAAGGCGAAGTTCATCAGGCGAACTTGATCTTGCAGGCGAAGTTATCGCGCTGCAGATCTGTTTGCCCATAAATCCTTCGTTTCTTAGCCAAATAACTCGATTTTGGTACCCACGGAATCGTATGATCGGCGCCTACAAATCCCAACCATCAAATCGGCCTAAAATTGACGTTTTAGGGGTCCGATTTGAGCAGTTTGGGTTTCGGGTCCGGTTAACCCATCAAATCCTAACCATTTTCAGTACTATAAGCTTTGGTGGATTTGTTCTTACCTTACCAACTCAGATCTATCAACAAAATCTCGGGTCTCGGCTTCGAATCTTGATCGGTTAGTATGTGTGTGTTTTGAGGAGTGTGTGGAGTGTGTGTGGGGTTTGGTGAGAAATGAGATATTTTGGGATTTTGGGGGTATTTATATCCCTGAAATCCCATTCTCATTTATCCTATCTCAATTAATCCAAGTCCATGACCCGCTCCTACTCGATATTAATAATTAAAAACGCGAAATCACTAACATAACTTTCTTTATTCAACATTATAAATTTTAGGATGTTACAAGTCTTCCCCCCTTAAGGAGGTTTCGTCCCCGAAACCTAACTATTACATAAACAAACTAGGGTAAAACTTGCGCATCTCATCCTCGGCTTCCCAAGTAGCATCTGATCCCTTGCGGTGTTTCCATATTACTTTTACCAAAGGTATAGTTTTGTGACGAAGCTGCTTCTCCTTGCGATCAACGATCTCTATCGGTTGCTCGATGTAGTTCAATTGTTCATCAACCTCAATGTCCATCAATGGTACGTGAGACGTGTCATCAGCTAGACACTTCCTCAGATGAGAAACATGGAAGGTTGAATGAATTCCTTCTAACTCATCGGGTAAATCCAGCTTATAAGCTACTTCCCCCACACGATACAAAATTTTAAATGGTCCAATGTACCTCGGACTTAGCTTCCCTCTCTTTCTAAAACGGATAATTCCTTTCCAAGGCGAGACCTTAAGCATCACATAGTCGCCAACGTTAAACTCAATTGGTCGTCGCCGCTTATCTGCATAAGACTTTTGTCTGTCTTGAGCGGCTTTCATTCTTGCTTTGATCTGATCGAACTTTGAAGACGTTTCTTGAACCACTTCTAGGTTTCCCATTTCTTTCTGACCAATCTCACCCCAACACACCAGGGTTCTACATCGTCTACCGTAAAGCATCTCAAACGGTGGCATACCAATACTCGAATGGTAACTGTTGTTATAGGAGAACTCTGCCAGATGCAGATGATCATCCCAACTTCCACCAAAATCTAAAACACAAGCACGTAGCATATCCTCAAGGGTTTGGATCGTCCTTTCGGACTGTCCATCGGTTTGAGGATGGTACGCCGTACTGATGTTCAACCTCGTCCCCAAAGCTTCATGGAATTTCTTCCAGAATCTTGAAGTAAACCGTGTATCTCTATCAGACACGATCGATAACGGTACTCCATGCTTGGTTACAATTTCTTTAATGAACAAGCTTGCTAACGTTTCAGACGAGATGGCCTCTCGTATGGGTAGAAAGTGAGCACTCTTGGTCAAACGGTCCACAATCACCCAGATGGTATCATGTTGCTTAGCTGAACGAGGTAGCTTAGTTATGAAATCCATGGTGATGTGTTCCCATTTCCACTCAGGTATCTCTAGCGGTTGCATCATCCCATAAGGCTTCTGATGTTCGGCTTTGACTTGTAAGCAAGTTAAGCACTTACCGACATAATCTACTACATCATTCTTCATTCCAGGCCACCAGTAATCCCTTTTCAAGTCTTGGTACATCTTTGTAGCTCCAGGATGGATTGAGTACCTTGACTTATGAGCTTCATCTAAGATTCGACTTCTAAGATCACCATGGCGTGGAATCCACATACGGTCAAATCTAGTTTTAACTCCATGAGTGTTTTCCATCAACTCATCTTGCTGGCCATAAATCCTTTCTTTCTTTACTAACCCTTCGTCTACTAACACTTCAGACTGCACTTTGATGATTTCTTCAAAAAGAATTGAGTTCAAGATCAACTTGTATGACTTCACGGTTGCAAGGACTTCCTCATTCTTACGACTTAACGCATCAGCGACCACGTTAGCTTTACCGGGGTAATACTTAATCTCACAGTCGTAATCCTTTATCAATTCTAACCATCTTCTCTGTCTCATGTTCAGTTCTTTCTGCTCGAAGAAGTACTTTAAACTCTTATGATCGGTATAGATAGTACACTTAGTACCGTACAGATAACGCCTCCATATCTTAAGAGCATGCACTACGGCTGCTAACTCCAAATCATGCGTCGGATAAGTACTCTCATGGACCTTCAACTGTCTAGACGCGTAGGCTATCACCTTCCCTCGTTGCATCAACACGCAACCTAACCCTTGATGCGAGGCATCAGCACAAACAACAAAATCCTCATCACCATCGGGTAAAGTAAGGATTGGAGCTTGCGTGAGTCTTCTCTTTAATTCTTCAAAGGCTTCTTCTTGAAATTTTCCCCAACTGAATACTATCGACTTTCGGGTCATACCGGTCAACGGTGCGGCTATCTTGGAGAAACCTTCGATGAACCTCCTGTAGTAGCCGGCTAACCCTAGGAAACTTCGTATATCAGTCGGATTCTGCGGAGTCTTCCAATTCGTTATCGCCTCAATCTTAGCTGGGTCCACGGTAATCCCTTCCGAATTAATCACGTGACCTAGAAATTGCACTTCTCTTAACCAGAACGCGCATTTCGAAAACTTGGCATACAACTTCTCTTTCTTCAGAACTTCCAATACTTCTCTCAAATGCTCCGCATGGTCAGACTCGCTCCTTGAATATATTAATATGTCATCAATGAAAACGATAACTGACTTATCCAACATTGGTCGACACACCCTGTTCATCATGTCCATAAATGCTGCAGGAGCATTTGTTAGACCGAATGGCATTACGAGGAACTCGTGGTGTCCATATCGCGTTCGGAACGCCGTCTTAGGGACGTCTGCCTCCTTTACCTTCAGTTGATGGTAGCCTGATCTAAGATCTATTCGTGAGAACCAACTCGAACCTTGCAGTTGGTCAAACAGATCGTCAATCCTAGGCAAGGGGTATCTATTCTTTACCGTAAGCTTATTCAACTCACGATAGTCTATGCACATTCTCATACTTCCATCCTTTTTCTTCACAAACAAAACCGGTGCGCCCCAAGGAGAAACACTCGGTCTGATAAAACCCTTGTCGAGGAGTTCTTGCAGTTGGGACATCAATTCCTTCATCTCGGACGGTGCTAGACGGTAAGGTGCTTTCGCGACGGGCTGGGCTCCTGGTACTAGATCTATCTGAAATTCTATCTCTCGCTCAGGTGGCAACCCCGGAAGATCCTCAGGGAATACTTCTGGGTAGTCGCGCACAATAGGAACATTCTTCATTTCTTTCGTCTCGGCCGTAGCGTTGACAACATACGCCAGGTAGGCACCGCACCCTCGCCTTAACAAACCCTCGGCTTTTATCATCGAAATGACATTAAGCCCATAACTCTCCTTATCAGCATAAACCGTCACCGCACTACCATCCAATGACTTTAACCTTATCATCTTACTTTTACATACTATCTGAGCCTCAAACTCAGACAACCAATCCATACCCAAGACTACATCGAACCCTCCTAAGGCCATAACATACAAAGTAACAGGGAACTCATGTCCCTCTAACTCTATCTTACAATTCTTAACCATTTTTGTTATTTTCACCGAAGTGTCACTTGCGGTTTCTACTACAAAAGTTTCAGACACTCGGCAGCCTTTCATTTTAGCTAGTTTACTAAACGTCGTAGCTACAAAACTTCTATTCGCACCAGAATCAAATAATACAGAAGCGGAAACATCGTTCACTAGAAACATACTTGTGACGACATCCGGAATCTGCCTGGCTTGTTCCTGGGTCAGCATGTAGGCTCTAGTTCTGGGCCTAGCTTGATCGGCATCCTTCTTTCCACTACCTCCAGCTACACCTTCAGTGCACTCCCTTGACATATGGCCTGTCTTGCCACATTTGTAACATGCTGGCTTCGCACTGCACTAATTGGCATAATGCCCTACCTTCTCGCACTTATAACAGGCATTCGACCCCATTCTGCATTCCCCACCATGAGCCTTTCCACATTTGAGACAAACGTTAGAACTTTTACCCCACTTGCACTCACCACCATGCCTCTTTCCGCAGGTCTTACACGATCTCTTCTCCCACACTTTCTGTTTCTTATCCTTGGAGTTCCATAACTGAGTACCGGGTCGTTTAGCAGGAGTGACCCCTTTCTTCTCTTTCTCTTCGTCCCTTTCCACCCTATCATCCGCGGCCACGTCAGCATAGACCATTTCCGCGAGTCCAACAGCCGAATCAAAAGTAGCAGGTTGAATCGCCCTGACTAACATGCGGACCTTTTGTGGCAACCCCCTCACATAACATTTGATTCTCTTGACCTCAGTGTCAACCATGTCAGGCACCAACCTAGATAGTCGGTTGAACTCCGTGGTATACTCACGATGCGTCATCATACCGGCTTTTAAATTATGGAACTTCATCTCCGTTCTTTCAACCTCGGCATCTGCACAGAACTTCTTCATTACCAACTCTTTCAAATCTTCCCACTTCATCGCTCTGATCTCATCCTTAGTCTTTCTCTGCTCCACACTTTCCCACCAATACATAACCTCATCTACGAATGACTGAGTAGCATAACCCACAGCTTGGTCGGGACGGCATTCGCTAATGCGGATAACCTTGTCCATAGCGGTTATCCACTGGAGAGTAGCGATTGCGTCTCCTAAACCAGTCAGCTTAGGCGGGTCACAACCTTTGAAGGACTTATAGCTGCACCCACCTTGTCCTCCTCTCCTATCATCGACTTTCACAGACTTATCCCCACTCGAGGCCCCTCTTTCACCTTCCCCATCCTTTCTACCATCACCACCCGCCCCTTCAGCAGTTCGTTCACGGCTTCCAGCAGATCCTTCGGGATTCAGGTTCTTCACAGCAGCAACTACAGCCTGAACAATGGCTGCTTGAACTGCAGGGCTAAGTTGAACTTCCTCGTTGTTGTTCTGGTCTCCTCCAGCTGCGCTTCCTTCATCTTCGGTGTGGGAAGCTTCTTCCACCGAGGGTTGCCGGACAAGACGAGGCCTGCCACGACGCCCAGTGCGACCCCTAGTTTCAACAAACTCTCCAGCTCCAGCCATTAGTATTCTAAAGGGGAAAACACAAACATCGTCACTCAAGGAACTATTTAGTACAAGGATAGCAAGGCTAACAGGTAATAACAGTGGCCAGCTGTGACTAGCTGATCACGTTGCTTTCCGTGTCCTATACACTTCCCTTTATGAGTCTATTTGTGCTGGTTCTACTTAAGCAGTTAGTCAATTCAAACAATCAATTATTCCTATCCGTACCATTCTCATATCTTTTCTTTCTTATTAACATATATCATTTAATCATACCTTTCACCTTTACTGATCTTGCTTGAGCGACACATGGCATTCTTGAACTGGCATCTTCTTTCTTTTCTTACTTAAATCCCATTCTCTGTTCAAGTCTAAGCATGTAGGATGCTTAAACCTCTTGAACTTTGCTCTGATACCAACTTGTAAGGCCCCGTCACCGGTAACCCTACTTTCGTGTTGGATTTACTCATAAACGCAGTTCTAAATATCAGAGTTAATTAAAAACTTTACGCGGAATATAAAACTTTCATAAAACATTACATATCAATTCATAATCATGTCTTAAAACATTCCTCTTGTCTTTCAAAATCAAAACATAACTTATAAAACATATCAGATCTTCAGATGCCAGGCTTTAGTCTTCTGCCATGTGTCCTCCACTCAAGCCAGCTGTCTCAACCTACTCACCTGCGTGCATACTAAAAGTCAGCTACGCTGAGTGAGTTCTAGTTAATCATACAATACCATACAATACCTTATTACATACATACGTACTTAACCTCATAACTTTCTTTCATACACACATAAGTACCATACCTTCATTCTTACTTACATACTTTCTTTCTTACTTACATACTTTCTTTTCATTCATAATCATACGTTTTAAAGAGCCTTTCGCCCTATAACCTCACAGATATTATAAGGGTCTGGTCCCTAACATCACAGATATTATAAGGGTCTGGTCCCTAACAACACAGATATTATAAGGGTCTGGTCCCTAACATCACAGATATTATGAGGGTCTGGTCCCTAACATCACAGATATTATTAGGGTCTGGTCCCTAACATCACAGATATTATTAGGGTCTGGTCCCTTGTTTTCGAATATTAGTAGGGTTCGATTCCCTCTTCGTTACCATACAACCATACATCATACCTCGAGTATTATTAGGACTCGGTACCCTTTTCGTAACCATACAACCATACAACCGTCATTTCCTTCTTTTATTAACTTTATTACGTTCATACACATAAACATACATATCATACTTGCCATATTTATAACGTTACAACTTGACAGTACGTGCAATATCCGAAGATCGTTCACGAACCGTCAAGCAATCATTCATACATATCACATATATCACATATGGCTTTATAACGTTACAACCTGACAGTACGTGCAATATCCGAAGATCGTTCACGAACCGTCAAGCAATCATTCATACATATCACATATATCACATATAGCATACACTTATCACTTAGGATAAATGTATTAACAACACATCAAGTATGCACACAGCCCCGAAAACATAACAAGGAATGGGGCTAGAAACTCACCTGGATCCTGTTACGCTCGCCGTTGATCGTAATTCCTTTCTTTAACTGGGCTCGGCTAACTGTATAATATTTACACATATCAATTAACTACTACTACTCGTTTTGTATTTCTATCTATGTATGACCCACAACGAACGGGGGTCCGGGGGCAGCGCCCCTGGCAGCGGGGTTCTAGGGGCGGCAGCCCCTAGCGGGGTCCAAGGGGCAGAGCCCCTGGCTGGGGTTAAGCTGCCAGGTCAGCTTGGAAAAATTTTATTTTCGATAACTGCCTTAACACATTTTCCATTAGGTTTTTAATTTATTTTATAAACGAACTTGGCTTCAGGCGAAGTTATACCTTAGGCGAACTTGGCTTCAGGCGAAGTTAAACCTTAGGCGAACTTGGCTTCAGGCGAAGTTATACCTTAGGCGAACTTGGCTTCAGGCGAAGTTAAACCTTAGGCGAACTTGGCTTCAGGCGAAGTTATACCTTAGGCGAACTTGGCTTCAGGCGAAGTTATACCTTAGGCGAACTTGGCTTCAGGCGAAGTTATACCTTAGGCGAACTTGGCTTCAGGCGAAGTTAAACCTTAGGCGAACTTGGCTTCAGGCGAAGTTATACCTTAGGCGAACTTGGCTTCAGGCGAAGTTATACCTTAGGCGAACTTGGCCGTAGGCGAAGTTATACCTTAGGCGAAGTTACGCTTGAAGGCGAAGTTACGCTTGAAGGCGAAGTTCATCAGGCGAACTTGATCTTGCAGGCGAAGTTATCGCGCTGCAGATCTGTTTGCCCATAAATCCTTCGTTTCTTAGCCAAATAACTCGATTTTGGTACCCACGGAATCGTATGATCGGCGCCTACAAATCCCAACCATCAAATCGGCCTAAAATTGACGTTTTAGGGGTCCGATTTGAGCAGTTTGGGTTTCGGGTCCGGTTAACCCATCAAATCCTAACCATTTTCAGTACTATAAGCTTTGGTGGATTTGTTCTTACCTTACCAACTCAGATCTATCAACAAAATCTCGGGTCTCGGCTTCGAATCTTGATCGGTTAGTATGTGTGTGTTTTGAGGAGTGTGTGGAGTGTGTGTGGGGTTTGGTGAGAAATGAGATATTTTGGGATTTTGGGGGTATTTATATCCCTGAAATCCCATTCTCATTTATCCTATCTCAATTAATCCAAGTCCATGACCCGCTCCTACTCGATATTAATAATTAAAAACGCGAAATCACTAACATAACTTTCTTTATTCAACATTATAAATTTTAGGATGTTAATCCAAGTCCATGACCGGCCACCTTTCCGCCGATGCTGTCCCGGAGCACCACACCACCGCCGCTGCTGATCCCAAACTGCTGCGGCGGCTACTTTTCGTCAGCCGCCACCGCTGTCACTATAGTCCACCGACGCTACCTAGTGCACCGCCACCGTTGGGTCTTGTTTGTTACCTAGCTTTGTTCGATAACTCTCGGTGTCTCAACCGATTATTTATTAACTGAGATAAATATATATACATACATATATATATATATATACAGGGGATGGTTTAGGAGGGAAATGAGATTACTACGAGAAATAAATATTAGCCATTAGTTTTATTTTAGGTTTTAAATGCTTAAAGATAAATGGAAAAAATATTAATTCATGCTCTATCTTCAATTAATATAACTAATCAAATTATTATAATTGGAAAATATTAAGAATTCATTTATTTTTATAACTCATTTTTTCTCTCTTGAATTTTTATCCTACACAAGTACAATTTATTCATACATTAAAATTTCTTTCTATCCAAAACCAATTTCTACCAACACAATATATTAATATCCATCAACACGTAGTTACATTATGATGATTAGTACAAAAAACTATCTTCACGTGTTTGTATTGAATATCACCAAAAAAGTACACAACCTACACAAAAACATATAACATACACTTGTTCTAAGAATATGAAAACATATAACCTACACATGAAAAACATATAACCGAGACACAAAATTTGGCATCAATAAACTACACACGCACACAAAAACGTATAACCTACACACGAAAAACATATAACCTACACTCGAAAATTTTATCCTACACAAATAAAATATTCATACATCAATTTTTTTCTATCCAAAACCAATTTCTTCCAACTCAATATATCAATATCCATCAACACATAGGTATATTGTGATGAATAATACAAAAAAACTATCTTATATATGTTAGCATTAATTGTCAATAAAAAATATATAACCTACACAAAAATATATAACATATACTTGTTCTAAGAATAAGAAAACATATAATCTACACACGTATAGGATATGTGTATTTTTTTCTAGTTTATTTAATTGTTTATGTCGAATTATATATGTAAGTTGTATACTTTTTTTGTATGTTGTAAGTTTTTATTGCTCAAAACAAGTGTAGGTTGTATAATTTTGTATAGGTTGTATATTTATTATTTATATTTAATGGACACATTTGTATAGGATATTTTTTTAACTATTTATCAAAATAATTTTTCTAAGTATATCAATTGAAAAAAAATATTATGTCTTGATATTTATTGTTAAAAATTATGTGTTGATATATGCTAATAAATTGAGTAGAAATAAATTATTTTTTTTAATAAAAAGAAAAGAAATAGTATTATATGAACAAATTGTATTTTTGTTGTATAAATAAAGAGGGGGTAAATAAATATATATAAAACTAAATTTAGTGTTTTATCTTTTTAATTATTATAGTTAAATTAGTTAGGTATATTAATTAGATAGTGATTTATTATGGTTATAGTAGTTGTATTAATTGAATAAAGAGAATGCATTTATTGTTGTATTTATATTTATTTCATTTAATTTTAAATATTTAAAACCTAAAATAAACAAGTGGCCCATATTCATTTATCGCATTTCTCGCAGTAATCTCATTTCATTGTTGGTTTACATTTATATAAATATTTAGTTGGTCGTTGTTAACTATGTTCATATGATTTGTAATCGGATCCTGTCGGGTTTAGTTTTACCGTTGATTACTCATTTATATTCCGCTGCACATTTATTAATTAATAAGATTAATTATTATTTGTCACAATTATACTGGGTTTTAGTAAATAAAATTTGGACTGAGTACCACTAGAACCCAACATTATCATCTGATATCTATCACCCGGATAGACCTTTATGATGAAGATCATGATGATTCTCATAAGCTTACTCACATCAATTCTTTCTTCAGCTAACCTAGCCATTAGCCATTACCAAACTAGTGTTAAACAAAAACTTGAGTATAGTAGCTACTTAGTGAATGTAGAAACTCTTTACTAACATTTATTGTGACAAGCTTTAACATAATTACATATAACTTTGGATTGAAAATATGTTATATGCATCCAACAATTCCTTTCGAGTTATGTTGATTTCCACTCACATTTTCAACCAAGCAAAATTGCCAACCCCGGTTTCCATTCCGTTTAAATGAGTTAACAATTATTAAATCAATATCCCACTGCCTTACCTTCTCATGTTTAATCATCATCACTCTCCTTTGAACAAACACTTTTAAACTGAAAAGGATATAGTAACCCAAATTCATCTTTTAAACTGTTTGCCGCTGATTCACTTTTAAACTGTTTTCCCATCATTCAGTATTTATACGTTTCTCAATCTTCATTTTAAGTTTATGTATGTATGTATATACATACACCTTGAACATATATTATACATAAATCACACTCACTTTCAAAATAAAAGCCCTAAATTTTATAATTAGCATGACAATCGCTCGATACACAACAAGAAATACTCAACCAAAAACTTATTATTAGCCACAAATCCGAATAAATGATTAAGGTTTTGTAATGATAAAAACTAAAACAAGGACCTAATATTCTTCGTTTTGATATATCTTTGTAAACAATACCTGCCCGTTGTTTGGAAGACATCCTTTATACACCTGACCAAACCCTCCTTCCCCAAGTATACAATGCGGGCTAAAATTTTTTGTTGCAGTTGCGAGCTCCCTGAATTTGAATGTATGAGCCGTAGTTTGACCACATGACTCGTATTTAGATCCTGATAAATGGAGTTTAACCTTTGGCTTGTGTTCTTCCTTTGAACCAAACACGAAAAACAAGCCATTAACTTAAAATTATTTTGGATAGACATTTGGATTGGTTTGTAAAAAAGATTTCCGACTCTTTTTCTATTAGAAAGGAGAAGAGATGTCTTGATTGAAGAATGTTATAACCGTTAAATGATCAAATAAATTGGCTGTGAAGTAGTATTTTGAATATTGAATAAAAATAATTATTATTAAATAATTTTGATGTGTCTGTAATATAGTTTATTGTCATAGAGTTTTGTATTAGCCTTTTATTGTAATATTTCTCCATTTTATGTCTCGCGCACACCTGGTTGTGCATTAAGTTCAGTTTTACCATACTTTGACACCATAATTGTGGGATTTGAAGTTTTAAAGAGAATATTATTGCAAAGAGGACTTACGTGTTTTTATGGGAATTCGAGGATACATGGAATGATCTACTACACACTTCATTTAGTTCCCATGAATTTCTTGGATGAAATTACTCCATGCAACTTTTATTCCTAAAAGCTTGCCTAGAATGCTGTAGACGTCTTTATTACGGCAAGTTAAACCAAATTACGTTCCTATACTCTTCGAATAGTAAATGTAACAATCCTTAAAATACAATTTTCTTAACAATGTGTCGCAAGTGATACAATGCCTAACAATCTTCGTTGAATGATTATGATTGTAGTCGGTGTTACCCTACAACTTATGACGGTTATGGGCTCAGCCCAACCGTGCTATCTTATGGCCCAATGAAGCCAACTAGTAAATAAATAAGGCCCAATAACACCTAAATAAGGTATATATGGGCTTGGCCCAAATACTAAAGCCTAATATATTGAAATGATCCAATAAATGTTTTAGCTTGTTAACATATATCTTGCCCAATCGATAAGCCCAATTCATAAAACATATATTTCTGTAAGTCCCGGTGACGGATCTTTCAATGTAATATCAAGATACTCAATGATTAGGCGGAAACTAATCATTAAGTCGATCCTATAAAACAACCAAGAACACACGTAAAACCAATGAACAAGCTTCAAAACACACGTATATTATACGTCGGGTGCTTAAGCCCTTAACAACTTACACGGGTGAGAATAATAATAATAATATGAACAAACAACCCTAACTTCGTTAACATATGCTGTATATATATGACTACCGACTAAGCCCAAACCAAACTAAAACCCACCGAGATCAATTGATCTTGGTTTACAAACAAAAGCCCAACTAAACCCAAAACTAAATCCAACACTACAAAGCAAAAACCACATAATACGACCTAACATTCCCCCCATTGGTTTATTGCTTGATATCAGCTATTGTCAAAAATGCCAACCGTAGACGTCTAACATGCTTCAATACCTTCCTTTCTTACTTTTCGGCGTATATATTGTGGCTTCTAAATAGACACTTGGAAGTTAAGTGTCTTATTTAGTTCCTTTATTCCGGTAATACTAACGCTGGCTCATAATCCGGCACAAGTCAAGCTACTTCCCAACAGAAGTAGATGATTATGACTTTTGTTAATGAAAACAACAAATATTAGGCTTGATTGATTCAGACGCGTCAAATATGATGTTTCTTCAGTAGAACCAACGAATCCTCGGTCACGGTTTGACCGAGAATGCTTCAAAATGTCTTTAAGCCGAAGATCTCTCTGGTTGATCAAGAGAATCTCACGTCCACACCGAAAACCTGAGAGCACTATCCATTGACATTATCACATCAGCAATCACCATTGATGTCCAAACCTGTAACTGCAAAAAATGACTAAAACAACATTCAGTAACTTCAAGAGAAATCATATAAGCTTACCAAACTCATGAACCGATTGTATTTAATAATCCAATCAACATCACCGTAAATCCTTCAACCATACTGATTATGGAAACACCTTAGTTAGATTTCTTTACCTTTTAAAGGAGTCCGCTTGAAAACATAAGAAGACAAGAAAAGATTGATGGCGGTGAATAGGTGAGAGATTATATGGTTATAAATTCGGAAGATTTTGGAAGATATTGGAAGATGCAAATTTCAAGAATGATTAATAAAGTGCAATGAGTGGCTTTTAAACATCTGAGACACATCCATCTGGGCCGAGAACACATATGGACCAAGAACACGTATAGACTGAGAACATTTATCTTGGTCCGAGAATTCACATAAGTGACGTTTTCTGGGCCAACTTTACCGACCCGAGAACAAAATATCTGTTGGGCCAAGGACAGGCCCACTCACCAAATCTAGCAGCTTGTCAAGGATTCATGATAAAAAATAATCCCAATTAAAAAAATGATTTCTCAAAGACACTTGTTTCGACATGAAATCATATTGATTAAGATACTTTCACAATCATCCATTTTCAACATTATTTGACATAGTGAAAAGGTTGAAGGCAGGTAATTAGAAACTTAGCATGATTTTCATTACGCCAGTGATATGCTTAGGTTCAATTAGGCATAAAGCTTATATGGACATCACTTATGGACCTATGATGCCCCATATCTCTTCTCAAAGATTATTCAAAAATTTTTAAGCTTTAAGGTTGAACGTTGGACTTACATGCCATCTGGACTTACAAGCCTTCCATTCAGGGTGTTTAGGACTTATTTGTATGCCCCACCCCTATAGTTCCCTGGTGCCCCTTTAAGCTTATAAAATAAATTTAATTTGCAACAATTTTCATATATATGTACACAAGTTTTTTTTTTAATTAAATATTTTGGCGATCAAGACACTAACATACTCGTGTATGACTGGGTAATTAATTTTCTGCCTATCATTCGGAGAGATGTATCTAGGGACATGCAAAGCATCTTCAAAATGACTCTCCACAATAAGTTTAGCAGATTTAGTTTATATCATTTCAAACTTTTACTTATCATGGAAAGCTACCATACTCATCAATGACTTATCAAGAGGCTTTTTAGCCTAATAACTTCACATGTTAGGCACACATAATCAATTTATCTATCATTTCTCAAAGGTTGGATCAATTTTCATTTAAAAACATTTTACGCTTCTAGTAAGCTTTAGCTGAATAATAATATCACTTCCCAGATGATAACTTAGAACACAATTTTAATTCAATCACCCCTGTCACTTACAGTCATCAGATAAAAGGCTATCCTATATGTCTACAAGTAGACAATAGGACCAAACATATAATAATATATGTACTTCAAACTTAGGTAACCGACATAGTTTTCAGTGAAGGAACTTAAAATCAGATAGTTAAACCATAAGAAAAACTATATATATTTTTTTATTCAGTCGCTCCAGTCACTTTCAGTCCTTAGGTTAATGGCTATCCCGTATGTCGACTATTGACAACGGGACCAAACATAAAAATATATCCTTTTGAACTTGAGTGACCGGCATAATTTTAAGTGACAGAACAAAACAAATTTTTTTTTAAAGAACACACACAAACTTTTTTTGTCTATTTCTTTTTCTCCCCCCTAAATTTGTACAGAAATTAAGATAAAATCAAAAAATATTTAAGTACAAATTTAACCTCAAAAGTACTCGGTCTTCTAAACGTAACATCTTAAGATACCCTACAAGCACATTGAATCTGGCTGTTCCGACTGCTTTCGTAAATAGGTCCACCACATTATTATCAGCATGGACCTGTTCAAGATGAATTAGCTTCCGGTCGTAACAGTCACGAATAAAATGAATTTTGATATCGATGTGCTTGGTTTTAGAATGCTGAACCGGGTTTTTAACAATGGCAATTGCAGCATCATTATCACAGAAAATAGGAGTATCAAGAAATTCCAAACCGTAGTCCAGCAATTGATGTTGCATCCATATGACCTGAGAACAGCAAGCAGAAGCAGCAACATATTCAGCCCAAGCAGTGCTTGTGGACACCGTTTGTTGTTTCATGCATTGCCACGAGATGAGCCGATCCCCAAAAAATTGACATTTAGCAGACGTCGATTTCCTGTCAATATCATCACCTCTATAATTGCTGTCAGCAAAAGCATACATATTAAATTCTGAATTCTTGGGATACCAAATACCAAGCTTTGGTTTCCCTTTCAGATATCTAAAAATTCGTTTAACAACAATTAAATGAGAGTGTTTAGGATTAGCCTGGAAACGAGCACACTGACAGACTGGGAAGATGATGTCAGGGTGACTGGCAGTTATATACATCAGGGACCCGATCATTGACCGATAGTGTGTTTGATCTACGGGTGTAAGACCCCGAATCCCGGGAATCCTACAGTTGGTAATCATATCCAAAAATTCTCAAAAATTTAAAGTCAAACAATTTCATCTTATTAAAATCGTTTCAGAGTAATAAACAACGAAAAATCACAAGTACTAAAACCAAGTTCTCAAAACCATAATTTAAATGTTTAAAGTAATAAATGAAAAGAAAACAGTTTGCGTATTAATCTCCGACTAGTTATGCCTTAAACCGTCCAAGTAGTCTCGAGCACGTCCAAGCGTTAAACATCCTCCTCTAAACCTGAAAACTCACACTAACAAACACAAAAAGTCAGCTTAAGCTGAGTGAGTTCAAGTATTAATAATAGACATTTAAATAAATCATTCCAAGGGTTTAAATATAAAAACGGGATTATAAAACATTCCAAGAGTCTAAAATATAATACGGGATATGAACAGTTAGGCCATCATCAACACTAAGTATTCGTACTTAGACATCTATATATATCTATATATTTATATCCCTATAAATACCATCCAAATAATAACATCAGGGTCGAGCACATGTACAACCCAAACACGTAACATCTCATCTAAGTAATTACATCAGGTTCGAGCACACGTACAACCCAAACACATAACATCCGATGATGATCATGCCACACGAGCCTCCCCCCTCACGGGCTTTTCAGGGCCCGCCATAGGATTTAAGAACCTGAGTCGTATAGTTTGGCCCGGCCAAGATCACCATCCATCCGTATGCAAACACGACGTAGGCACACGCAACATCAGTAGTCTAAACGACCACAACATCGCCAAATATAGGCCATACAATAATTTATATATATATATACATACATACTATAACATTTCAAGGCCAACTATATACTAGCAAGCCTATATAAAATAGTTTAAACGTTTCATCAGGAAAAATCATTTAGGTGTGCATGCTAGCCCAAAACTTAAAAGAGTAAAAAGGGGCATCATGAACTCACATGACACAAGGCACGAATTCACCACGAGCTAAAGAGTCCCTAAGAAATCCCAAACTCAAACACCTGTCGGTTTACATTCAAACATTACTAACGACATCGAAAGAACTTGTTTATCCTACGAGACGTTCTAACATGGTTCGAGTTACTTAAACCCTCGACCTCATCAAACTAAATCACAACAGCCCCCGAGGCCTCACATTCACCAGAACGACCCTTATGTACTCCCGGGAATAAAGAATTCCCAAATTACCCCCGAAAGCACTAGGTGATACTAACACGCGCGTTTAAGAGTTGTTTAAGCACTTAACATCCAACTCAGCCCCGTGAGGACCTAATATGATAATTTCACAGCCTAAAAGTCCACACGACGCTACACGAGTCAAATGGGTCGGTAACTCGCAAGTACAACGCACTAACAATTCAATAAACGCAAATGCGCGTTGTACCGACCCGTTTGAGTAACCGACAACCAATTCAGCCCCATTAACTTAAGAAAATATTTTTTCACAGCCCTTAATTCATACCGAGGCTACACAATCTGAATTGGTTGTTAATTCGCTCAAACAACGCGTTAGGCACCACAATCAACAAACTAGACAACCGAAATCCTAGTTTTCAATTTGTCGACAATTGATCAATCAAGCGGGCTTCATAGCTCACGATACTAAAGTATAACACATATGACGTACCTAGGAAGATGACGGAGCAAAAACTCACTTCAAACAGCCCTGACAAGAACACCATTGAAGATCCACCGGTTAGGCCTAAAACGAACTTATCGATCAATAACAAGTAAAACGTGCAGATTTTAGCATGCGAAGATGCATTTAATTACATAGGATAACCTTTGAAATAAATTATTAAATTTTTACCAGACTTTATTAAATGTCTTAGGTTTATAAAAAGATTTTTATTATATTTTTCTAGTAGACACAAAATTTATAAAAATTCCTCCAACACAGCAAGGTACGTGCAGCTATTTCAGTGCGCAACAAAATGGTTTTATTTTTATAAAATTCATTACCAAACCAAATTAAACGATTCCAATTGGGTTTGATTCTTAACTCAAAATATTAAGCTACAGAAGTGGAAACAACTAAGTTGGACTTGTTGAAAAAGATTTATGATGTCGGGAAGACAGACCAGAATCCGTCATCCCGCATCAGCTTTGACACTCGATCTTATAAATTCATAAAAACCATTCAAATCTAGTTCAAAAATTACATATTATACCTTTCTGGAAACTAGACTCAAAGTAGAACATCATGGAAACAAGAATCGATGAAAAAAATGGATTATCATCACATTACAGACCCTACAATAAACGAATACGAATCTGTTAGCAAACTGTTATCATCAAAACTCAACCCTAACGTGTTCAATAAAGGGTTCCATGGTTAAAAAGAGTTGTAATATGCTAGGACCTACCTGGAATTAGACGTGGGATGGCTGAAATGGAGTTGGAGTGGCACAAAAACCAAGGAGGAAGCCCCTCCTAGCTGCCGATCGCAAAAGACATGGGGGGGGGGGCGGCTTAGGGTTTTAGGTTATAAACATTTTACATCTAGGTCCTCCAACTTATAAATTGTGATGTCTTGGATCAAAGGTTAAACAAATAGGCTTACAAGAAAGACAAAGAGGTCCCCAGGGAAGGCCAGATCGAGTCTCGGTAAAAATACAAACTTCATAAGGCCTAAATCTTTTCAACGAAAATTTACGGGCGTTACAACGGGTTTCCCATCTGGATCCAAATAAAGAATAGGTCTTTCAGCCACAGGAGTCGCCGCACCTTTGGAGTCTTGAAACTCAAACTTTGCTAACATGTTCTCCACGTATTTTCCCTAATGTAGCAGAATCCCTATCGAGCTTTGACGAACTTGCAGACCCAGAAACATTGTCATCACCCCCAATGAGCTCATCTCAATCCTTTTCTTCGTCACTTCCTCAAACTCAGAACAGAGAGCAGTGCTGGTAGAACCGAAGATGATGTCATCCACATAAACCTGAACCAGTATCAGATCCTTTCCAACAGTCTTGATAAACAATGTCTGATCAATGGTTCCATGCTTTTACCAGTGCTCCAACAGATGAGCTGTCAACATTGCATACCATGCTCGAGGAGCCTAATGAAGGCCGTAGAGAGCCTTGTCCAACTTATAGACATACGACGGATGCTTAGAGTCCACATTACCCGGTGGCTGATCCACATAAATTTCTTCTTGCACCTTGGCATATAGAAATGCCGTCTTCACATCCATTTGATAGATTGTGAAACCCATGTACGATGCATAAGCCAAAAAGATCCGAATGGTCTCAAGAATAGCCACTGGAGTGTACACCTCTGTATAGTCCAAACCCTCAACCTGAAGAAAACCACGAACCACAAGCCTTCCCTTGTTTCTAACAACAACCCCCCGAGTCATCCTTCTTGTTGCGAAAAACCCATCTCGTGACTAGCGACTTCTTTCCAGCGGGTAGTTCGACCAACCTCCAAACTTTGAGTTTCTTAAACTGATTGAGTTCCTCATGCATGGCGTCTACCCAGCTTGGTTCTTGCAAAGCCATGTCAACCGTATTGGGCTCAATTTATGAAATGAAGAAAGAATACAAGCAATTGTTGATTGTTTCAGTCTGACTTCTGGTTGAGACGCCAGCTTCAAGGGGAGAAATGGTACTATCAATTGGGTGATCCCGTTGAATTCTTGATGGAATAGAGTGATCAGGAACAGAACAATTTGCAGGTTGATTGGGTGGATCTTCGAGAACCTCAGAGAGAGGGTTCCTCCATCCCGATGCTTCTGTACTGTGCAAGTACGAGGTAATGGCAACATACTCATTTGGAATGGCATCAGGGAATAGAGTGCCCCCGAAAATCTGACGAGTGACGCTCTCCCCCTCAACTGGTGACATCTCTGCGGAAGAGGGTTCTTTTTGGGATATAGTCTCGGTAACAGTCTCTTCCAGATTCTCTGATAACGGCTGAGTGGTATCTGATGGTTTAGACAGGTCCACACTCAGCATGAGTATTAGCAGAAATATCTTCTTCATTATCAACAGCAGTAGAAATTCCCCCCTGAGTTATTTGAATCAATCAAGGGAAACAGATTGAATGGCTTGAATAGCTTGTCTTAGTCAAACAACCTGTCAGGCCCCACGCTAGCTGTCTCATTTTCTTCCAACCAACGCACATCATATGATTCGACGATTTGTATCGATGCCTTGTTTTAGACTCTGTAGGCAGTTCGACCAGCATAACCAACGAAATAACAATCATCTGCCTTGGCTTCGAACTTAGGAGTCGACTCAAGAGTCAACAAAGTGCACGGACACCCGAAGGCTCAAAAGTGTGCGACTGTGGGCTTGTGACCATAAACAATTTCATAGGGAGTTTTCATATGAGATTTGTTGATTAACACCCGGTTTTGAACGCAACAGGCGGTGTTGATCGCTTCAGCCTAGAAGAATAATGGTAACTTTGAATCACATAACATCGTTCTTGCAGCCTCAATCAAAGTACGGTTTCTTCTTTCAGCAACACCATTTTGCTGCGGGGTACGAGCTGAGCTATACTGACGAAGTATTCCTTTTTCGGCACAAAAATGATTCAGTGTAGAGTTCTTGATCTCCGTGCCATTATCACAACGAATTCCCTTGAGTTTCAGGTTCAACTAATTTTCCATAAGCATCACGAACTTCTTGATTAATTCGGCTGTCTCACCTTTATTCGATTAAGAAAAACACCCAAGTGAAACGAGAGTAGTCGTCTGTGATGACCAGACAGTGATTGCTACGAGATAGACTCAAGGCATGAACTGGACTGAACAGATCCATGTGAAGAAACTAAAAGACACTGGAAATTGTATTTATTAGCTTTGGCTTGTGTGCTTTTAGATGATGCTTGCCTAACGCACAAGCCACGCACTTCTCGATAGTCATGAAGTCATTAACTGGAAAGCCGTGAACAATATTGTTCTTCGCAAGACGATTCAGGGTTTTGGCATTGGAATGACCAAGGCGAAGATGCCACCGCATGGCATTATGTTCCGACACTTTAGAGAACAAGCATCTAATTTTGTCAGGAACGTTTGTTTTCATGTCAATCAGGTAGGCATTATCTTTTCTGTAAGATCTGACCAGGATCCACTCCTCTGGTATGACAAAACCAGGTTTTAGAATCAAGCATTCTTTGTTGGTATAGTGTGTGGTAAAACCCTTATCACAAATTTGTGACACGCTGAGCAGACTGTGCCTTAATTCCGGAACATAGTTAACGTTTTTGAACTTTAGAACCCCATTACTCACGGTCCCCTTTTGTGTAATCTTCAATTTCTCTCCTCCCGCAAAGGAAAAATATCCACCGTTAAAGATTTGAATGTGACTTGGCTAAGATATGTCCCCCGTCATGTGCCAGGAATAGCCATTATCAACAAACCACGGTTTGATAATATTTCTCCATAGCTGTTCCTGTACGATGCGTGAGATTAGTTAGTTTTGGGTACTAGTCCATAGTAGTTCTGGGTAAGCCTGACTTGGTTAACTGTGTTACGGGTTTCCATGACATATCCTCACTATTATCAAAAATCGAATCTGAAGACGTTGAGGACTTTGTTACCGGAGACTTGGGCAACCACTTGTATTTTGGTTTTGAAACTTTGTGATTTACACAAGTGGTTGACTCAGTCTCTGATCTACGGAAAGGAGACATGTTTGACTTTACCCTAGTAAACGTTCTCGGTTCAGAGGCCCACTTTGGTCTTGGAACCAAGATCGTGTTTCCTTTCCGCTTTTGGGTTTTGATGGGCTTAGACTTGGTCTGATGTGAACTTGACCTGTCAGCCTTGTTTTTCCTCCAGTCACCATCAGAGGGCTTTGCCTTGTAATACCTCATGTTATTTGAGTTAAATCTTATGGAGGTATTCCGAGGAATAGTCCTATGATGGCATCTGTAATATGGAACGTATGGAAGTTTAGAGCAATTTCTTGCAATGTGATCGGGAATGCCACAATTGAAACAGGTTTGCCTTTTAACGTAAAAATTATTGTGGCCGATTCCCGGTCTTGCTCTGTTGTGTGAGCTTGTTTTTTCATCTTTGGACTTATCATTAGAAACTTCACATTTAACATTACAAGAACCCTTTTCTTTCACAAACTTAGGTGACAAATGTTTATTTTGTTTTCTAAGTTCATCAGTTTTATTAAAGGACATATCGCTGCCTTTTGAAGTTCTAGAAAAAGTAACCAAATGATTGACTTTGCTCTTAAATGCAGAGGCCACACACACATCAGTAGCATTGTTATGTAAAACAGACAAAAAGAGGCAAATTTAAAGAAACCGCAGAGTGAATAGGTGATTCATCATCTTTCTCAGTCCAGTCCTCAATTATTACTTCATATGCACACGAGCTAGACATATTAGAATCGTTCACCACTGAGGTTGATTAAGTTGCCGAGTCTGTATCAACCTTACCCTTTCCAGTTGCAGTTGACTTACCATACTGCATACATTTTTATTTTTCTTCCTCTTCCTTGGTTAGTGGAAGACATGTATAATTATTGTTATATGGAGGGGGAACCGAGTTATATCCAATACCCACACCCTTATTTTCTTTCCATTTTAATTGTTCTCTGTCATTGACTCAACAACGGCGCTAGAGACATCAAATTTTTTAAAGTTGAACACAGCATTTTCGAATTTATTTGTTAACTTGGCTATCTCAAATTTTAATGCTTTTAACTCGGTAGTTATTTCAGCGATTTTTCTCTTTAGCATCTATATGGTGACAACATTTTAGGCTAAAATCCGATTGCAGTTTGGAAAAATCTTGTTTTTGTGCCTCTATTTTATCTTTAAGGCCTGTTCAAGTTTCTTAAGTGTTGAGTTTTCATATTTAACACCCTCCATCTCCCTGATTAAATTACTATTATGTATTTTATACAAGCCTACTTTATCAATGCACGATTGAGAACAAAGTACAGGACTTACCTCAGTAGGATTGGTGGAGGTGAAAGCCATGAAAGCATGTTGAAGATCTCAGACCTGCTCGTTATCTTCGTTCTCTTCTTCCTCAACATCCATCTCAGCAAAGTTTGCAACTTGATCACTCAAATTCAATGCTGCCATTGATCTTCCCAAAAAAATTCTGAACCGCCAAACCTCTCTCACCTGTACTTGAGCTAGCCACATTCTCTTCTCTTCCACCATTTACCGGGATCATTACCCTATCTCTATTTCCTTCCTTGGCCGGATTGGTACACCCACGAGCAAAATGACCTGGCTCATGATAGTTGTAGCTCCCTACAAAACTTTTGTTGAATCCCACTTTCTGATTTCAGGGACATTCCAGTTGTTCCTGCCTGTCTTCTTGGTGAACTTCTTGGCTCTAAAGACAGCCATGGCGATTTACCAAGAAATATCCTTCTCCTCCACATCATCAGGATGTATCTGATCCAGCTCAGCAGCCACAACGGGTCGTACTAGGTCTCCAGCAAGAAAGGCATTATAGCAGTTCATAAAACCTACCATTAAAGCTATGTTCTCTTGAGTCTCTTTGGAAATAATAGGAGTTTGAATAGGAGACTGGCTGGAGGTGGTTACGGGAACTTGCTATTTCGATGCGGGAGTTGGTTGTGGAAAGAAAATGGTAGCAGCTGGTGTAGATTACAGAACAGGCTGACTTTGAGATGACCTGAACATGGAGAAGGTCTGCTGAGACTGCTGCGGTTGAGTTGGATGACTTTTGAACAGTGAAAAATCGTCTTGTGAGACTAGAGCATTGTTAGCCGCAACACCATGACCGATAGTATTGTTGGTACTTGCATGATTCACAGCACACTGCTTGTCATCCATGTCACAAGCCTTGATAATCGCCATCACCTTAATATTATAACTAGGTGATACAAACTAAATCCAGTTGCATTAATTCACCCAACATTGATGGCACAAACTAAATCCAGTTCGTAAGCGACTTTACTTCTTACTAGCACACTTGCATCAATTCACCCAGCATTGATCGCAAGTCAAACACGTAGCACATTGATTTTCTATTCCAATCCAGTACCTGAAAAACATGTTAAAACGGGTCAACTACAAATAGTTGGTGAGTTTCACGAGTTTCAAGAAATCAGTTGTGCGTACAACAATCACAGTTTGTAAATACGCAAGTATGTATGTATGTACGTTCGCAAGTCCGTTTGTTTGTATGTTTATGATGTAATTATGCTAAGCTACAGTGAAGCCTTAACTGTTTGTGCTGCGTACCTCCATTTCCCACGCTCAATCAACCAATGTGGCCCCCTTTCCGCACACAACATGCTCTGAGTAGCTATGTCTAACACTACATAGCGTGTTTGTATAATTATGGTCATATGCAAAAGGGATAATGTCTCAACAAACCGTGCTGACCCCGCCTGGGTTTGTCAAACCAATAGTACTATTCACAAGCCACCGGCCCGAAGTTAATCACTGTGCTAGTGGGGACTTTTGTGTGTTAGCACTTAGATAATTCTCATTATCAAACAGTTCAAAGTATATATAGATACGTATCAACATGTTTTTCACCCCAAAAGTTCATAAAAGCAATTTAAAAGTGGGGTCATGAAACTCACGGTTTAATAGGGATTCAGTAGCATGACAGTTCAGGTTTTGCTTAACTCGTAATCACGGGTCCCTATAATTAATATTATAATAATATTAATATTTTAATATTATTATAATCTCAATACTAAATCGGGCTGTATAGCTAGTCTGAATATAGCTGTCACATCCAGAAAGTATCAGTAGGCTTAGATTGTGATGCTGTTCGATGTCTAATACTTAAACTTGAACTTGGCTCAGTTTCCCCGTTTTTCCAGCTGGGTCAAGTTGTTTGTTTATGCGTTCAGAAAACAGTTATGGGGAAGTGAGCTTGGGCAAATGTGTTGGTCGATAAAATGATTGAGTTTTAAAGAAAGATCACACATTGGGGTTCCGGAGTCGCTACGGGGCCCGTTTCCGTTTATTTAGTTTGATTTGAGGAGAAACGCGCACGATCTATCCAGATTGTCCAGTTTTCTCATAAAAAGGTTCGTTTTTAGTTAAATAATCCAAAATATGATTTTTGATCACTCTTGGTGTTCTGATATTCCGGCAGGTTCGTTAATCACGAACGTGCCGGTTTTTATCAGAATTGAATTTGTTTAATTTTCAAATTAGCATAATTAATTATGAAAATTTAGCCACTTATCAAATAAAATATGTATATTTTTATAAAAATATTTCTAGAATTATTTACTGAATTATTAATTTATAAAAATTCATTTTATCAGCTATATTTAGCTCGAAAATCATCCGTTTATACCAAACGATCTCCAAAAATTCCACCAAAATTTCTGAGTGATCATAATCTATCCCAAAACAACTTGGAAAAATCCCAATCTCTAACAATCTTGCCAAATATCATTTCCGAGCCAAAAACGACTATGAAAATTCAAATAAACGCAAATACATAAAACATACTTAGAGTTTTGAAAATGATCCCAAATTTCATATGTGATCATAATATACCAAATCTGAGTTTCCCACAAAATTTCATAATTTTTTAAGCATTTAACTATTTTTCCCAAATAAACGTCCCAGTTCGGTAATAAATTCGCCAAATATTCTCGGTTGGTCGAAAAATTACCAAATTTGAATAGGGACTCAATGAAATGATCCCTGGTGCCCTGCAAAATTTTATAACCTAACAATATGCACATCACAATCGAATCTTAAACAGCCCGTAATCGAGTGTTTCGGTATTACCTTAGCGGTTTCGGTTCGTTTTTGCCTTTCTAATCA
This sequence comes from Bidens hawaiensis, assembly GCF_021521415.1. Taxonomy (NCBI): domain Eukaryota; kingdom Viridiplantae; phylum Streptophyta; class Magnoliopsida; order Asterales; family Asteraceae; genus Bidens; species Bidens hawaiensis. The sequence goes on from NW_027491041.1 coordinate 5,448,597, forward strand.
AGTTTTCGGGTTCTTGTGCTCCTATGCCAGCTACATACAGGTCCTATATCACAAACCAAGCAAGTTTCATAAAAAAACAGCCCCTTAACTTAGGGTTTCGGTTAGGGTATAAAACCGAACTTTTGAACCGTAAAAACGCCGTTTAAACCCTCTAATCCGTGTTTATGGCCAAAAAAACTAACAAATCAGGTTCCTAACCAGGTAAAAGATCAAAATATATTTTTGGACCATTTTTAAGGTTTTTGCATGGTTAGGAATGATTTGTGGTAATCAAACTAAGTTTTTATGATATTAAACTTGATTAAAACAAATTAAACTTGATAAAAAATTGATTGTTATCTTGTAACTTGGCTGGAGAACTCGATGGGCAGAAGGAATATTTAGAAGTTGCAAGAGTTATCAACTTGCAGATATTTAAGGTTAATTAAACAATGAGAAACAAAGAAAAGGTGGGGGGTCTCCTTTGCCGGTCGCAAGCTAGGGGCCCCACCTTGGGCTTTATTTTGGTCAATTTATCTCGATTTGCGTGTCCATACGTGAAATGCCAAGTCCAAATTTATTCTGGGTTCGGTTTTTGGCGTGAAAAATATATCGGGTACAACAAACAGCGCGAAAACGCGTGTTTTCGGCTATTTTTGTGTAAATTTATAAAAACATACTATTCGTTTGTAAAAATCAAAAATATTTTAACGGATCGCTTAAAACATTTCAAATAAGTGTTTGGTAAGTCTTTTTCGGCTTAACGGATGATACAATGCTTGGTTTGTAACTATCTTTCGCGTTTAAATCTATAGCGGGTGGTTAAACGAACATGTTTTCGTTTAACTTGTTTGCTATAGAACTAAGGCCATAAAACTAATATTTTAGGTTATATTAAACTTATATCACTTATAGTTGGTCCCCCGGGATATATGGGTCATAACCAGACCCGTTCGGTTAATTGTTCGATCGTTACGTAATAAACGTTTAATCGTTAAATCGATAACTGTATATTAGGGTGTACCTGGTTTTGGCTCAAATGTCATATTCTCCCCCCCGTTAGAAAATTTCGTCCCCGAAATTTGATTATGCCAACTTTACGTTCCTTAGGGACAACCAGGAGTATTTGTTTTCGTTTTCAAGTATATATAATTTCCCGTTAAGGCATTTTACTGAACTTTAACCATTGAAATTATGTTGAGTCGTAACTGTTTGACTTTCCCACCTGTTATGTTTACGGGTTCTTTATAAAATTTAGTTATGTGCGAGTTTCCAAGTGGTACTATCTTTGCCTCGTCATTAAACCACTTGGTTGTTTCGGCATATAATAAATTCGTCCGTAGAATTGAAATCGAGAGTGGACTCGATTCTTGAGATAGTTTATTCATTATGTTACGGGTTTAATTTTTGAGAAAACCTTGTACGGTTCTATGTATGTTGATGTCAACGTATTAGTTTCCCCAAATTGAATAACAATTTTCCGGAATCAAATCAGATTTTGCAATTTTAATGTTGCCAATTTTTAAACTAATAAAGTATCAATTCATGTTCTTGCTCATATTTACCGGTTATAGCGCTGCTCGCATAATATTATGATAACTATTAGTATTCGAGGATTAGACCAGTGAAAACGTTGGTCCTAAATTTCTCTAAGGTTCGGTAATTCTTTTAGTGTCTGCATAGTTTGTCCAAATCGATCGTTTGTTTGGGAACGACTGGTCATGGTTAAACCGATTTAGTTTATTAAGTTTGTCAGAACATAAGAGGCGATATGACTATCTCAGTCAGAAGTAATCGATATAGGCATCCCATGTCGAGGTATGATTTGTTACCATGATTGTAGGCATGTCTTTCAGTTGGGGGAGAGTATGCAATTTAATTTAGCCGGCCAATTTAGTACCCGAACTATACTATGTTCTCGGAATGACCAAGTGTGTTATGAGGATTATTATAATCTATTCCCATTTCTATTGGGAGTTTCCGGTTGTTATAACATTATTGAGGGTTTTAGGTACTTTATTTTAGTTCTCGCACAATTCAAGTATTTATCGATATATGTAGTTACAACTTTCTTCATACCGGTCACCATTAACATTCCTTAATTCCTTGTACATCTTACCGAATCCTGAATATTTGGAATATCTAGACTTGTGTACTACGTCCATGACCAAGCCTCGTAAGTTACCAAGATTTAGAGTCTAAACTCGGTTTGTTCGAGGTATAGAATTTCTTCTGTTTTCCTTATTAAAGTTCTTCTTGTCCCCATACAGGATTTAGTTTTCTAAATATTATACTTTTACAGTTTTATTTTGGGCGATATGAATAGGCCAGATTATGTTTGCCTAACCAATCGTTTTAAATACTTGTACTTTCCAATGTTTAACTTTATTCCTTCATCTGAAGGCATTGTTTATTTATTTACTTATTTTTCATTTTTTTTATTTTTTATTTTTATTTTTTTTTACAATTGTTCCATACTCCGAGTCAAGGAAAGTGTAATTTTCTCATGTGTTTTTGATTGTTAGGAAGTGTATGTTATAACCTTGTTTCTCTGCATTAGTACACATTCTAATTCTTCTCGGATGTATCACATAGATTAGAAGATCATCAGTCCTTTCTGGGAGATTTAGCATGGGGTTTGACAAGTTTCTATTTTAATGATTATAAGTTATTTCTTGTTCTCTTTCCCAATCATAAATTCAGTTTTCTTGGGTTGAAACGGTTAAACGTTGGGGTTAAACTGGAAAGTGTACAATGAAGCACCGATAACACTCAGCTAGTTCCAAATTTTGGCGAATTTCTTTTGTTGACTATGGCGTTTATCAGTTTTGCTCGGGTGTATGTAAATTCTGTGTCAACTAATTACATGTTCGAAAAAATCAGATTCCTTGTAGCTAAAATTCATACTTGGATAATTCCTTCTGCCTCAACGCCTCCAAGATTGATCATAATTGTTGTTCAGGTTCCTTTTCAGTTTTCGAATACATCAAGAGATTATTATTAATGTTATAATGAATTTGTCGCAGTACGGTTTACAACTCGGTTCGGGTGATTCATGAAAACGGCGGGTGTATTAATCGGTCCGAAGGCATAACTAAGGGTTAGTAGTGATCATACCGAGCTCGAAACGCTGTTTTAGAAACACCTTCCTTTTGGATCTTATCTTGAAGATAGCCGGATCGGAGGTCGATTTTCGAGAAGTAATTCACTCCCTGTAGTTGATTGATCAAATCGTCACATCGTGAGAGGGGATATTATTATTTATTTATTTTTTATAGCAATTTTGTGTATTTCCCAGTAATCAACGCACCTCATAAAACTTCCATCATTCTTCTTTACAAACAACGCCGGTTCTCCCGAATGAGGATAGCTAGATCCTATGACATCTTTATCTAATAATTCTTGTAGCAGGCTAAATAATTTTTACATTTCGGAGAATGTCAGACGATAAAGTGTCCTGGGTAATAGGAGTTGTTCCTGGGATTGGGTCAGTTCGGAATTCGACTTGTCGGATAGTGGTGTTCCGGGTAGTTCATCAGAAAGACATTGGAGTATTCAAGTACTATAGGGATATCCCATATATGTTTCATCGAGGTTTTTATGGTTACATTTTCCAGAAATGATATACACCCTTGGCGTAAGCGCTTTAATACTTTAAGATGAGACACGAGAGGTGATATTGCACCAAACTTCTCTCCTTATACCATAATTGCTTCATCATCCAAAAGAGGAATTTTAACTATTTAGTCATCACACACGATGTCAGGCTTGTATTTAGCTAACCAATCCATATTGACAATTACATTGATGCTTCCCAACTAGACCGGGAATAAGTCAATAAAATTGGTCGGTTGTTTAGGATAACAAGATAGTTTTGGAGTATTTAGTTAACGGTTCTAGGTTCACCGTTAGTGAAGTCCATAGTATAAGGATTTATTAGTTCACTAACCGGTACATTCTTTGGGGATAAGAAGTTAGTGGGGATAAGACTTCTATCGGTACATATATCAAGTGAATTCGAAACATATTAAGTAGGAATTACAGATGTACCATTCACTACGTAAAAGTCTTGCTGTGTTTTATCGGGTCCGATCACTAATCATGGCCTTTCACCGAGTTAGACGTTGATGTTCGTTCTTGGTTTAACTTGGGATAGTTCTTTTTGAAGCGTTTCGTACTTCCACACTCAAAGCGAGCATGAGGGTTTGTCATAGGTTGTGCGCGAATTGATTGTGTTTGGGTTAACTGGGAAGGGTGAGGTTAGAAGGGTTTGTTTACAGCACTTATAACGGTTCCACAACTACAGGTACACCATCCAGCCTTCCTGGTTTTATGACATGCCTTTATTCGACATACCCTTTCGCAATGGTTCATTGTATATGTTTAATTTTGAACTAAAATTAATTGTCGTATTATTATGAGTTGTAGGGTGCGCACGTTTAGATTATTGTATCTCTTGTACCCTGTTTCGTGATTAGTTCGTTTTATATGAGATAATTTTCCCGGGTTTTCTCAAAACCCTATATCTGACCAAATAAAAAGCTACCACACTTGCTTGTGTCATGGAATTTTTAAAGATTTAGTGGTAAACTGAATTAATTAAAGTTCCAACTTCTGGGGCTACTAACTATGACACCAGTCGAGCCAGATCGTAAAACGGTTCGTGTATTGCAGTTGATCCGCCCTTTCATTTTTGATTTTGATTTCTCGGTTGTGTTTTTAATTTCTAGATTTCGTTCCTTGGACGAAAATGTTTTAATAAAAGGTTTTTAAGTTTTATCCAAGTCATACAGTTGGTTGCCTCTTATTCCCGAATTTGTACAATCGTTTTCTATCACATATGTGATGATTAATTTCTGGTATTGATAACATATTTTATCGTCTCAATTCATTTTACTAACCCCTTTACTCTTTTAGCGCCCCATAATTTATAGGTTTGCAATTTAATTTGTTTAAACGAATATTCCCATTGTGAAGGATCACTGTTTTTACGACTAGTATTCGTGTTCGTAAGAGATTTTTATTGCCAATAGCATTTAGTGGGGGAAATTATCATTATCGGTAGTAGCATTAGTGCTCAGTGGGGGAGTATTATTCGTGACAATGTTCGTATTTATCATGAAAAATAATATTTGTAACCGTATTAGTATTGGGCGGCGAAATAATATTCGCGGCCGTATTAGTGTTTGGCATTTAATTTGTGTTAATTGTTGTATTAATGCCGGCAGCAAATCGCGCTGCTATTGTCAGAGTTACTATTTGCAGTTGCCGAGCAATCATTTCGGCCACAACTGCCTCAAATCTCGTTTTCTTTTCTTTTTTTTTTCGGGGCCATTCTATAATGATGAACAACTAAATTTCACGTAATAGAATTTTCCCTATAACTTATTGCGCAGGGAGTCACATTAACTAACAGTCAAGTAATTCAAATAGCAGACACGTATTACACATACCAAATCATGTATCCATGTACTCAGGATAACACATAAATTTAGCCTAACAAGGCCATTGTTTGAATATATATATATAAAATATTGTCATCATGTGACAAGTAATTTTAACCCAGTAAGGGTCAATGTTCGTATTTATTATATTCAAATCGTCTCTCATATCAGCATAGCGCACTACCAAATGCTTGCATGGGGTATCGAAACTATACACAACAGTGTCATACTATCCTTGTCTATATGAGCACACATTATAACAATCACGAATAGTTCACAACTTGTACAACAATTATTCAGATGTAATCCCACCATTGGGTAACTGTTTTATCATGTCTCTCCCATAAGCAGACATTTGTTCGTTATGAGTTTAAACAATATGTTATAGTCGGGAGGCATTTGTATACTCCACTTGACCTTTGGGTGTTATTAAGTATAATTATAGAAAATTTTTTTCATCAGGTCATTCAGTATACGCATGCTGCTGGGTCTACTAAAAGTGACAATTTATTAATTGGGAGTAAGTATGTTCTTTACAAGCCAAGACACATTATCGGTCTGCAAGCGTGCGGGTTCCCCTTTATAATAAACTGATTAGAGTGACAACAATATGGGAGTGGTTAGGGATACTCATACATAGATGATTTGATGAATTTATTAGTTAAGGAGGGCTCATCAAGGTCGGTGATACTGGTGATGTATAGAGGAATTATTATTTTAATAGTTGATGTATGGTATATGTAGGTGGTCATGGATTATTATATTATTAAAAATTTAATAGGATAGCGGTTATATTTATGATTTGATAAACCATTCTCTTTCCTAAGTATTTTCTTTGGAGTAATGTTTATTTTTAAACAATGGAAGTGGAGAGATTGCTAGAAAACAGTTCAATTTACTGCTAAAAACTTGTATAGGAGATAAATATTAGGCCCGAATCGAGAAGTGTCGTGTTCCCTTGAGATGGACGTACGTATATCATACCTTCCACGGTTCCTTTGTGGGTCTGTTAATCAATCATACAATAAGACTTAGTTTCGACTCGCTAGAACGTCCTTGCATTCCCGTTTACAGGCAACATCAGTTCTTTACCCGATATGAGGCTACCGATTTCGAAAACTTTCGGTTCCACAATTTGTTATAAAAATAATATTTTTCAATAGTAGGAATCAGAGTAGAGAATATTATTACTTAAGGCCAAATAAAATATTTTATTTGTTATAGTCAGGTACAGTATTAATTAGGATAAATATAATATTATTTTTAATAAAATACAATTTTAAATTAATATTGATTATAATCAATTATAATATTTGTTACACGGAGACTTAGTATTATCGACAGTACAGTACGTACACGTATTCGTACACCTTATTTCAGATAAACACGTATGCGTGTTATATATATATATACATACTCAGCATTACCTTTTATACACATGTGTTGCTATTTTTACCTACCCGTACGTTCCGCGACTTCTCCATGAATTCCCTCGTACAAGCAAGTCTGTTATTATGTTCCGGACCACAATAACTCACTTGCCCTACGAGTTCATCCCAGCATCCATCAGTATATAAAAATAATTATTATTTAATTATTTTCCCAGAGTAAATCAAGCCTACGGTTATATTTTAGGTAAATTAAGGGACAATTTAATCCTTTATAACCAATGGATCTGATACCAATTTCTGTCACACCCCGTTAAGCGTTTTGCGGAAGCGTAAAACGAAAATGTAACAGACACCTCTGTATCAACCACATTGTTTATAAAGAACAATACAAACTTATTTACAATATTTTACATCGATCTTACTTTGTTTACAACTAGGAGATACAAACTAAATCCAGTTCGTAAGAGACTTTACTTCTTACTAGCACACTTGCATCAATTCACCCAGCATTGATCGCAAGTCAAACACGTAGCACATTGATTTTCTATTCCAATCCAGTACCTGAAAAATATGTTAAAACGGGTCAACTACAAATAGTTGGTGAGTTTCACGAGTTTCAAGAAATCAGTTGTGCGTACAACAATCACAGTTTTTAAATACCAAGTATGTATGTATATACGTTCGCAAGTCCGTTTGTTTGTATGTTTATGATGTAATTATGCTAAGCTACAGTGAAGCCTTGACTGTTTGTGCTACGTGCCTCCATTTCCCACGCTCAATCAACCAATCTGCCCCCTTTTCCGCCCACAACATGCCCCTAGTAGCTATGTCTAACACTACATAGCGTGTTTGTATAATTATGGTCATGTGCAAACGGGATAATGTCTCAGCAAACCGTGTTGGCCCCGCCTGGGTTTGTCAAACCAACTGTACTATTCACAAGCCATCGGCCCGAAGTTAATCACTGTGTTAGTGGGGACTTTTGTGTTTTAGCACTTAGATAATTCCCATCATCAAACAGTTCAGAGTATATATAGATATGTATCAACATGTTTTTCACCCCATAAGTTCATAAAAGCAGTTTAAAAGTGGGGTCATGAAACTCACGGTTTAATAGGGATTCAGTAGCGCGACAGTTCAGGTTTTGCTTGTCTCGTAATCACGGGTCCCTATAATTAATATTATAATAATATTAATATTTTAATATTATTATAATCTTAATACTATATCGGGCTGTATAGCTAGTCTGGATATATCTGTTACATCCAGAAAGTATCAGTAGGCTTAGATTGTGATGTTGTTCAATGTATAATACTTAAACTTGAACTTGGCTCACTTTCCCCGTTTTCCCAGCTGGACCAAGTTGTTCGTTTATGCGTTCAGAAAATAGTTATGGGGAAGTAAGCATTGGTAAATGTGTTGGTCGATAAAATGATTGAGTTATAAAGAAAGATCACACATTGGTGTTCCGGACTTGCTACGGGGCCCGTTTCCGTTTATTCAGTTTGATTTGAGGAGAAACGCGCACGATCTATCCAGATTGTCCAGGTTTCTCATAAAAAAGTTCGTTTTTACTTAATTAATCCAAAAATATGATTTTTTTATCACTCTTGGTGTTCTGATTTTCCGGCAGGTTCGTTAATCATGAACGTGCCGGTTTTTATCAGAATTGAATTTGTTTAATTTTCAAATTAGCATAATTAATTAACCATTAATCATTAAATTATGAAAATTTAGCCACTTATCAAATAAAATATGTAGATTTTTATAATAATATTTCTGGAATTATTTACTGATTTATTAATTTATAAAAATTCATTTTATCAACTATATTTAGCCCGAAAATCGTTCGTTTAAACCAAACGATCTCCAAAAATTCCACCAAAATTTTTGAGTGATCATAATCTGTCTCAAAAAAATCTGGAAAAATCCCAAACTCTAACAATCTTGCCAAATATCATTTCCGAGCCAAAAACGACTATGAAAATTCAAATAAACGCAAATACATAAAACATACTTAGCATTTTGAAAATGACCCAAAATTTCATATGTTATCATAATAAAACAAATCTGAGTTCCCCACAAAATTTCATAATTTTTTAAGCAATTTAAATATTTTTCCTAAATAAATGTCCCAATTCGGTAATAAATTCGCCAAATATTCTCGGTTGGTCAAAAAATTACCAAATTTGAACAGGGACTCAATGAAATGATCCCTGGTGTCCCTACAAAACTTTATAACCTAACCATATGCACATCACAATCGAATCCTAAACTGCCCGTAATCGAGTGTTTCGGTATTACCTTAGTGGTTTCGGTTCGTTTTCGCCTTTCTAATCAAGTTTTCGGGTTCTTGTGTTCTTATGCAAGCTAGATACAGGTCCTATATCACAAACCAAGAAAGTTTCATCAACAAAACGGCCCCTTGGTACTATTCCCACCTGTTGAGTCGTAACTGTTTGACTTTCCCACCAGTTATGTTTACGGGTTCTTTACAAAATTTAGTTATGTGCGAGTTTCTAAGTGGTACTATCTTTGCCTCGTCATTAAGCCACTTGGTTGTTTCGGCATATAAGAAATTCGTCCGTAAAATTGAAATCGAGAGCGGACTCGATTCTTGAGATAGTTTATTCATTATGTTACGGGTTTAATTTTTGAGATAACCTTGTACGGTTCTGTGTATGTTGATGTCAACGTATCAGTTTCCTCAACTCGAATAACAATTTTCAGAGGTCAACAATTCATTACGTACATCGGTATAGTTCTTTTATTAGTCTTATACAGCTTTCAGTTTGTTTTTGAATCTTATGAGCCTAATCGGTGGTTTTCGGAATCAAATCAGATTTTGCAATTTCAATGTTGCCAATTTTTAAACCAATAAAGTATCAATTCATGTTCTTGCTCATGTTTACCGGTTATAGTGCTGCTCGCATAATATTATGATAACTATTAGTATTCGAGGATTAGACCAGTGAAAACGTTGGTCCTAAATTTCTCTAAGGTTCGGTAATTCTTTTAGTGTCTGCATAGTTTGTCCAAATCGATCGTTTGTTTGGGAACGACTGGTCATGGTTAAACCGATTTAGTTTATTAAGTTTGTCAGAACATAAGAGGCGAAATGACTATCGCAGTCAGAAGTAATCGATATAGGCATACCATGTCGAGGTATGATTTGTTACCATGATTGTAGGCATGTCTTTCAGTTGGGGGAGAGTATGCAATTTAATTTAGCCGGCCAATTTAGTACCCGAACTATACTATGTTCTCGGAATGACCAAGTGTGTTATGAGGATTATTATAATCTATTCCCATTTCTATTGGGAGTTTCCGGTTGCTATAACATTATTGAGGGTTTTAGATACTTTATTTTAGTTCTTGCACAATTCAGGTATTTATCGATATGTGTAGTTACAACTTTCTTCATACCGGTCACCATTAATATTCCTTAATTCCTTGTACATCTTACCGGTTCCTGAATAGTAGGAATATCTAGACTTGTGTACCACGTCCATGACCAAGCCTCGTAAGTTACCAAGATTTAGAATCTAAACTCGGTTTGTTCGAGGTATAGAATTTCTTCTGTTTTCCTTTTTAAAGTTCTTCTCGTCCCTGCCAGATTATGTTTGCCTAACCATCGTTTTTACATAATTAATCCAGATTGTCCAGGTTTCTCATAAAAATGTTCGTTTTTACATAATTAATCCAAAAATATGATTTTTGATCACTCTTGGTGTTCTGATATTCCTGCAGATTCGTTAATCACGAACTTGTTGGTTTTTATCAGAATTGAATTTATTTAATTTTCAAATTAGCACAATTAATTAACCATTAATCATTAAATTATGAAAATTTAGCCACATATTAATTAAAGTATTTAGATATTTATAAAAATATTTCTGAAATTATTTATTGGTTTATTAATTTATAAAAATTCATTTTACCTGCTATATTTAGCCCGAAAATCATCCGTTTATACCAAGCAATTTTCGAAAATTCCACAAAAATTCCTGGATGCTCAAATTATATCCAAAAACCATCTTTATCTATTCCATAACATAACAACCTTGTTCAATATTCTTTTCGGGCCAAAAAAAACTATAAAAACTCATATAAATGCAAATGCATAAAGCCTACTTAGGCTTTTCCAAATGCTCCCAAATTTCACATATGATCAAAACATACCACATCTGAGTTCTCCAAAATATTTCATAATTTTCAAGCATTTTAACTATTTTTCCCAAATAAACGTCACAATTCAGTAATAAATTCACCAAATATTATTGGATGGTCTAAAAATTACCATATTTGAAAAAAGACTCAAGGATATGGTCCCTGATGTCCCTATAAATTTTCTTGACCTAACAATATGCACATTATAATCGAATTGTAAACAGCCCGTAATCGAGTGATTTGGTATTACCTTAGCGGTTTTGGTTCGTTTTCGCCCTTCTAATCAAGTTTTCGGGTTCTTGTGCTTCTATGCAAGCTAGATACAGGTCCTATATCACAAGCCAAACAATTTTCATCAACACAATAGCCCCTTAACTTACGGTTTCGGTTAGGGTATAAAATCGAACTTTTGAACCGTATAAACGCCGTTTAAACCCTATAATCCGTGTTTATGGTCAAAAAAGAGTATGATTCTGATTCTTAACCATGTGTATGAACAAAACATATTTTTGGACTATTTTTAGGATTTTTGCATGGTTAGGAATGATTTTTGGTAATCAAGGTTCATGTTTAATGTAATAATTATGTTAAAAACCAAGGATTAATGATCAAATTAAAAAATGTTACCGTAAGTTTCTTGAGTGTATGAAAGAGCCAATGATCAAATTAAAAAATGTTACCTTAAGTTTCTTGAGTGTATGAAAGAGCCAGAAGGTTTTGTCCAGAGATTTTGAGAAACTTATGTTAAAATATCCATTTTATTACTTAAATGTGAAGAAAACTTTAAAGTGATGTCTTTTCAATTCTTGCGGCCGGGAATGTTGGGCCCTAATTTGGGCCCAAATTTAGCCCATTAATCCTACTTTGAGAGCCCAAATGTGAAATCTCGAGTCCAAATTTATTTTGGGTTCGGTTTTTAGCGCGAAAAATATATCGGGTAAGACAAACAGCGCGAAAACGAGTGTTTTTCGGCTATTTTTGTATAAATTTATAAAAACGTAGTATACTTTTGTAAAATTCGAAAATATTTTCACGGATTTAAAACATTTCAAATAAGTGTTTGGCAAGTCTTTTTGGGCTTAACGGATGATACAATGCTTGGTTTGTAACTATCTTTCGCGTTTAAATCTATAGCGGGTGGTTAAACGAGCATGTTTTCGTTTAACTTGTTTTCCATCAAACTAAGGCCATAAAACTAATATATTAGCTTATATTAAACGTATATCACTTATAGATGCCCCCCCCCCCCCGAGGTATCTGGGTCATAACCAGACCCGTTTGGTTAATCGTTCGTTCTTTACGTAATAAGCGTTTATTTGCTTAATCGATAAATACATATTGAGATGTACCTGGTTTTGTCTCAAATGTCACATTCTCCCCCTGTTAAGAAATTTCGTCCTCGAAATTCAATATGCCAGTTAAAAGCTTCTTAGGAACAAACAAGAATATTTGATTTCGTTTTCAAATGTATATGATTCCCCGTTATAAGGCATTTTACCGAACTTTGACCATTGAAATTCTGTTGAGTCGTAACTGTTTGACTTTCCCGCTTGATATTTATACGGACTCTTTACAAAGTTTAGTTATGTATGGTTTCCAAGCGGTACTATCACCGCCTCGTCAATAAGGCACTTGTTTGTTTCGGTATATCGGAAATTACTAGTAGGACTAAAACTCGACTCTAAATATGGTTTTAGCTTATTTGCCATGAGATTAAATTTCAGGATAACTTTGTACGGTTCCGTATATGTTGATGTCAACTTATCAGTTTCTCAACTCAAATAACACTAAAGGTCAACAATTCGTTATGTACATCGATATAGTTTTATCTGTGGTTTCTGGAATCAAATTGGATTTCGCATTTTGAGTGGTGTCAACTTTCAGTCTAATAAAGTATCAATTCATGTTCTTGTTCATATTATACCGGTTACCGTGCCGCTCGTATAATATTATGATAACTATTAGTATTCGAGGATTAGATAAGTGGAAATGTTGGTCCTAATTTCTCTAAGGTTTGGTAATTCTTTCAGTGTTTGTATAGTTTGTCCAAATCGTTCGTTTGTTTGGGAACAATAGGTTGTGGTTAAACGGATTTGGTTTCTTAAGTTTTTCATAACATAAGAAACGAAATGACTATCTGAGTCCGAAGTAATCGAATTAGACATACCATGTCGAGGTATGATTTTGTTGACATAATTGTAGGCGTGCCTTTCAATCGTGTAGTTGTTATGGATCGGGAGAGAGTATGCAAATTAAGTTAGTGGGTCAATTAGTACCCGGACTATATTTCATTGTAGGGATGATGATTTATGAAAGGGTGTCACGAGGCTCAGAGTAAGCTGTTCCCACTTCTACGGGAGTTTCCGTTTGTTATAACAGTATTGAGGGTTTTTGATTCTTTGCTTTACTTCTATCACTACTCAGACATTCGGCTCACCAATAATATTTATTTGAATGTTTGTGCATTTTATTGGCACCTAGATGAATAGAATTTTCTTGGACTTATGTGCTTCGTCCATAATCAGGTCACATAGTTTACGAAAGTTGGAATCTAGACTCGGTTTGTTTGAGGTATAGAATTTCATCATTTTTCTTCTCAAAGTTCCGTTTGTTCTCATGCAATTTTTTTGTTTTTCCTAGTGGTCTAGGGCTTCATTCTGGACGATTCAAATTGGTTCGGTAAGGCTAGTTTGGGCAATCATTCCCAGTGCTCGTACTTTTAGCGGTTTAATTGTGTCCTTTCTGATCAAGACATCTGCTACTATATTAGCCTTGTCTGGATGGTAACAAACTTTTAACTCATAATCATTCAGCAATTCCACCCTTCTTCTTTGCCTCATTTTTTTATTTTTATTTTTTTTAATATTATATTGTAGGCTCTTTGGGTCAGTGTAGCTGTACATTGGGTGCCATACAGATAGTGCTTTCAGATTTTAAGTCCAAAAATAACCATTCCCAATTCTATGTCGTGGGTAGTAAAATCTTTTCGGGAAGTACGCATCCTAAATCTTTTTGGGATGCCTTACAAATAACTACAAGGTCGTCAGTTCGTTCCTTTTGGGAGACTTAGTATCGGGCTTGGTATAGTTTCCGCTGTTAGCAATTGAAGAGCCGTTCCTTGTTCTTCTCCCCAATCATAGATTCGGTCTTTTTGGATTGAAAGAGTTAAAGGTTGAGCTATACTGGAAAATTTTCAATAAAGTGTCGGTAATACCCGGCTAATCCTAAAATTTGGCGAATTTCTCTTGGTGACTAAGGTGCTTACTAGTTTTGTTCGGGTGTATGTGGATTCCGTGTCAACTAATAACGTGTTCTAAGAATCGTATTTCTTGTAGCTAGAATTCATACTTGGACATATTAATATACAATTCCTCCTGCCTTAACACCTCTAAGATTGATCATAAATGTTGTTCATGTTCCTTCCCGATTTTCGAATATATCAAGAGATCATTACTAACGTTATATTGAATTTGTCGCGGTACGGTTTACAAACTCAGTTCGGGTGATCCATGAAAACCGTGGGTGCATTAATTGATCCGAAGGGAATAACTAAGGGTTCATAGTGACCATACCGAGCTCGAAACGCTGTTTTAGAAACATCTTCCATTTGAATTTTAACTTGAAGATAGCAAGATCGAAGATTAATTTTCGAGAAGTAATTCGGCCCTTGGAGTTGATTGAACCAGTTGCCTAATTATGGGAGAGGATATTGATTTTTGATGACAATTTGTGTGTTTCCCAGTAATCAACGCACATCCTAGGCTTTCATCCTTCTTCTTTACCAACAGCTCCGTTGCTCCCCAATGATGATAGTTAGGTTCCAAGGTCCTTGTCTAATAATTTTTGTAGCTGTATAATTAGTTTTTACATTTTGGAGAATGTCAGACAATAAGGTGTCTTGGTAATAGTAGTTGCACCTAAGGTTATGTCAGTTCGGAGTTCAATTTGTCGGATAGTGATACTCCAAATGGTTCATCAGGAAAGACGCTATAGTATTCGAGTACTACGGGGATATCTCTTATATGTTCATTGGGATTTTTATGGTTACATTTATCCCGAAATGTCATACATTCTTGGCGTAAACAATTTAACACCTCGAGCTAGGACACAAGGAATAATATAGTGCTAGATTTTTCTCCTTGTACTGTAATCTCTTAATTATTTGATAGAGGAATCTTAACTATTTCTTTCTTACAATTGATATGTGCTTTATACTTAAATAACTCGCCCATTCTGGCATTTACATCGAAACTTTCTAACTTTACCAATAGTAGATCAATAAGAATCAATTGTTCATTTATGATGATAGGAAAGCTTTGGAGTATTTGGTTAACAGTTATAGATTTTCTATTAACGAATTCTATAGCATAGGGTTCTACTAGTTCACTAACCAGTGCATTTCCCGGGGATAAGAAGTTATTAGGAATGAGAATTCTATCGGTACCTGTATCAAATGAGGCTGAAGTATACTTGGTAATTATAGGTGTATTCTTTCACCACAATTAAGTCTTGTCGTGTACTATCTGATCCAATCACTAAAATGGCCTCTTGCCGAATTAGACGTCGATGTTCGTTCTTTGTTTAACTTGGGACTGTTCCTTTTGAAACGTTTCGTACTTCAACACTCATAGTAAACATAAGGGTTTGTCATAGTTGTAATCGAATTGGTTACGATTAGGTAACTGTAAGTGATGAGGTTAGAATGGTTGGTTTACAGTGTTCATAATGGCTTTACGGCTACAAGCATAGTATCCAATCTTCCCGGTTTTATGGCATGCCATCATTCGACATACCCTTTAGCAAAGGCTCATTGTATATGTTTAATTATGAACTAGAGTTGATTGTCGAATTATTTTGATTCGTAGGGTGCGCAAGCTTAAATTGTTGTAGCTCTTGTACTCCTATTTCGTGATTAGGTTGTTTTGCACTAGATGATTTCCCGCTATTCTCAACACACCTTTACTGTCCGAATTCAAAGTTACCATCCCGACTTGCGTCCCGGTATTCTCAAAAGTTAAGCAGCTAACTAGAATAACTAAGGTCTATACTTCCGGATTACTAACATTATTACTAGTCGAACCAGATCATTAGAACGGTTTGTGCATTCCAATTGACCCCCCCCCCCCTTTCATGTTGGATTACATTCCTTGGACAAAATATTTCAATATAATGGTTTTAAGTCTTGTCCAGGTCATGCAGATAATTGCCTTTTGTTCCCGAATTCGTACAATCATTTTCTACCACACAAGGGCGTGGCTGGTAGTGTAATAGTAAAATAATTAACAATACAATTTGATGGGAGCTACTAGTACGGATATTAGGCTTTATCGTCTCGATCCATTTTACTAATTCTTTTGATTCTTTAGTACCACTAAAATTTACATGTTTGAATGACTTGAATCGTTTAAACGAGTATTCCCGTCGTGAAGGATCACGACTGTTACGACTAGTATTCGTGTTCGGTAAAAGATTTTTGTTGCTAAAGGCATTTAGTGGAAGGAATTATCATTTTCGGTAGTAGCATTAGTGCCCAATGGGGAAGTAATATTCGTGACAATGTTCGAATTTATCATGAAAATGTCATTTGTAACTGTTTTAGTATTGGGCGGCGAAATAATATTCACGATCGTAATACTTCTTGGCCTTTGATTTGTATTCATTGATGTATTAATGCTGGCAGCGAATCGCGCTACGATTGTCAGAGTTACTATTTGCAGTTTCCGAACAATCATTTAGGCCACAACTGCCTCAAATCAAGTGTTTGTATTCTTCGAGGCCATTCTATAATGATAAACAACTAAGCTTCACGTAGTAGTAATTTTCCCTATAACTCATTGCGTAGGGAATCACATTAGCTAATAGTCAGGTAATTCAATTAGCAGACAAGTATTACATATACCAATTCATGTATCCATATACTCAGGATAATACATAGATAAACACATTCATCCATACAGTAGAAATCATTCAAATAATCACATAGAGTCTGTCGAGCATGCTCAGAGGTTCATCGAGCTTACTCGAAAGTCAGTCGAGCAAACTTAAAATTGATCATTTCAGTGCATGTGCTCGAAAGACTTAGATGCGTGCTCGAGCAGTATACTTCAAAAGTTTTCCACAACACATGTCCATGCTCGACCACAGGTAACACATCATTTGTGATCGATTTACTTGAGATACATCAAGTATGGTTTGTTTATGCTCGAAGAGCATTAAACACACCATTCAACACAGAATTATGCTCGAAATACTTGAAAAAGTTTTTCAAGACAAAATTCTGTGCTCGAGCAGCTGAGCTATGACATCTGTGCTCGAATGACTTTGAATAGTCTTACAAGAGCCTTTTCTTGTGCTCGAAGAACAAGCACACTATCAAGCACAGATTCATGCTCGAAGTACTTAGAATCACAGAAATACATCATGCAAGCAAAAATTAAGGTACCAATAGTTGTAATTAGCAGTTTTAACAAAATTTCCACACACAGATAGTCACACACAAGATTCATGCAATTTGAGTAATCAGTCAAGCATAGCAAATCATCATGCAAACTTTCAAAGTTAGTAACACAGATAATCAGTAAGCACCTCACTTAAGCACACATCCTAAATCAAACTTCATCAGCATTTATCATTCCTATGCACTTTAACAGAAAATGAAAACTGGATTTTCTAAAGGTTTGGTGAATAAATCAGCCAAATTATCAGATGTATCTACCCTTTTCATTTCTGTTAAACCTTTTTCCTGACAGTCCCTAATGAAATGATGTCAAATTTCAATGTTCTCAGTTTTAGAATGTTGGACTGGATTCTTAACAATGAACATAGCAGCAGTATTATAAATTAAAATAGGTATAAGTAAGAAATTTAGACCATAATCCAGCAGTTGATTCTGAATCCACAGAACCTGTGCACAGTAGGCAGGAGCAGCAATGTACTCAGCTTCAGAAGTAGAGATTGACACTGTAGTTGGCTTCTTGCATTGCCAAGACACCAGCCTGTTCCCTAGAAACTGGCATCCTCCAGAGGTTGATTTTCTACTCATGTTGCAACCATCATAGTCACTATCTGTGTAGGCCATCAAGTAAAAGGAAGGGTTCTTTGGATACCAAATCTCCAAATCTGGTTTTCCTTTTAGATATCCGAAGATCCTCTTAACTGCTATCATATGTGAGACCTTGGGATTAGCTTGGAATCTAGCACAGACAAACATAGCAAACATAATATCTGGCCTAGATGCTGTGAGATACATCAGTGATCCTATCTTGGCCCTATATTAATGCTGGTCCACTGGCTCCCCTTTCTCATCAGGTACCATTTTCTCATGTGTGTCCATTGGTGTAGACACTGTCTTGAAGTCTTGGCACTTGAACTTGTTAAGAATCTCTTGTACATAATTTGATTGATTAATGAAAATTCCATCAAATTTCTGTTGCACCTGAAGTCCAAGGAAGAAATTCATTTCCCTCATTGAGCTCATCTTGTACTTGGATTTCATCACTTGCTCAAACTCCTTATACATTTGTTCATTTGTAGAGCCAAAGATAATGTCATCCACGTACACTTGCAACAGCAGCAGATCCTTGTTCCATCTTTTGTAGAACAGGGTCTTATCAATAGCTCCTCTGCAGAAGCCATTTTTCAACAACTGGTTTGATAACTCATCATACCAGGCCCTTGGTGCTTGATGCAGTCCATAGAATGCTTTGTTGAGTTTGTAAACCTTGTTGGGATGAATTGGGTCTTCAAATCCTGGAGGTTGAGTGACATAAACTTCTTCATTAATCTTTCCATTTAAAAATGAAAACTTCATATCAAGTTGATAGACTTTAATATTCATTGATGCTGCATATGCAAGAAAGATCCTGATAGCCTCTAGTCCTGCAACTGGAGCAAAAACCTCTTCAAAGTCCACTCCTTCTTCTTGTAAGCATCCTAGACCAACTAATCTTGCTTTGTTCTTTATCACAATCCCCCATTCATCTTTCTTGTTCCTGAACACCCATTTTGTTCCAATAGCATACTTGCCTTTGGGCTTTTCAACCAAGTCCCATACTTGTAAGTCTCTGAATTGGGCTAACTCTTCCTGTGTAGCTTCTACCCAGCTGTTGTCCTTTAAAGCTTGATTAATGTTCTTTGGTTTAACTTGTGATAGAAAGCAAGCATACAGGAAGATGTTTGCTTTTTCAGAACAACTTCTTGTCACTATTTCATGCAACTCTCCTATTATATTCTATGCATGGTGATTTCTTTCAACAGAGGTCGTCGGAACAAGTTGTTGTGCAGACACGTATGTCTCAAGATTGGTCATATTTAACTCAGCAGATTCACTTTCAATTCTCTCTTGAGCTTCATCAGCTGCTTGAATTTGATTAATCTCTGATGATGATGTATCATTTGACCCAATTTGTAGAGAGTCAAACAATGTCTGAAACTTATCTTCAAATTGATTTATCCCTTCAGGCTGAGCAGGTTGTTGACTTTGAATGGGTTCACTCTCCATATCACTTGGACCTTCATTAGAAACTTCAACTGCAACATCTTTTTCGTTCATCTCAACTTCAGCAGTTTGTTGGTTGCTTCTTTCAAAGTTAAATCCATTTGGATTA
Organism: Bidens hawaiensis; assembly: GCF_021521415.1. Taxonomy (NCBI): domain Eukaryota; kingdom Viridiplantae; phylum Streptophyta; class Magnoliopsida; order Asterales; family Asteraceae; genus Bidens; species Bidens hawaiensis. Next base: position 5,468,187 of record NW_027491041.1, read on the forward strand.
GGAGCAATAGATGACCATAGCTTGTCCAAATCAACTTATTTTTGTTTTCCCTTCTCTTCAAAGCTAGTTCTGTGCATACTTTCATGCATATCTTCATTATAGATTTTGAAAGACTTGATCATCTTCTCCAAGTCAAAAAGCCATTTGGGACCTTCAACATTGTTAAAGTGGTTTTCATTGAATATTATGTTTGAAGAATCAACGACCACCATGTGCTCCTTCACATAAACTCTGAAAGCCTTTGAATGAGATGAGTAGCCCACAAAGAAACATTCCAGAGATTTTGACTGGAATGTGTTTAGATAGTCCTTTGTATTCAACAGTGAGCATCTGCATCCAAAAGGCTTTAAGAGCTTCACATAAGGCTTTCTTTTGAAGATAATCTCATATGGAGTCTTATTTTGAGCTTTGTTTAGTAGTACCCTGTTCTGCACATAACATGCAGTGTTGATTGTTTCTGCCCAGAAAGTGACTGGCAGATTTGCATCAGTAATCATGGTCCTTGCAGCTTCAATTAATGTTTTGTTTCTTCTTTCAGCAACACCATTTTGCTCAGGAGTTCTGGGTGCACTGTATTGTTGAAATATCCCCTTAGAAGTGCACAATTCATCCATCATTCCATTCTTGAATTCTGTCTCATTGTCACTTCTAATGACTTTTACCTTTCTTTCAAGTTGATTTTCCGTTTTCAGCACATAGGTTCTGATCAATTCTGGGGTTTCATCTTTGCTGCCCATGAAGTATACCCAAGTAAACCTTGAGTAATCATCTGTGATCACTAGGCAGTATCTCTTCTTTCCAATACTTGGAACATTTACTGGACCAAACAGATCCATGTGTAACAGTTCCAAGACCTCGTCAATGGTGTTTATCATTTTGTTCTTATGTGAAGATTTATGTTGTTTCCCTTTGAGGCAATATGTGCATTTTTCTTCAACCTTGAACTCTCTTGTGGGAAGTCTAACAACATGTTCACCTTTCACTAGCTTGTTCATGTTCTTCAAGTTGACATGACACATCTTCCTATGCCACAGTTTGGTCTTATTTTCAGTGGCTTTGGAAACAAAGCATGAACCACCTCTAGATGTAGCAGTGTTCATTCTTAGCTCATAGAGGTTGCCATTTCTTGGAGCCATCATCATGATCATCTCAGTTGGAATCACAAACTCAGGCTTTAAAATCATGCAGTGTTCATCATTGAAGGCCACCTTGTACCCTTTGTCACAGACTTGAGAAATGCTGAGTAGATTATATTACCGTCCTTCAACATGCAGCACATTCTCAAAGGATACCTTGCCATAGGTGAGTGTTCCACTTCCAACAATCTTCCCTCCATTTTCATCACTCCCAAAAGCAACTGGCCCTTCATATTTTCTTTCATAATTGATTAGAGCGCACTTGTCATAGGTCATGTGCCTGGAACATCCACTGTCCATGTACCATAAATCATTACTATTCAAGGACTGTTCCTGCACATAACACACAAAAATGAAATCAGTTGGATTCTAAGTTACAAACTACATCAGTTTGTAATTCAGTATCAGGTGAAGATTCATCAAGAGTTGGAACTGGATATGGAAGTGGGTCTTTATACACAACTTCACATTCTTCTTCTGAGTCTGATTCTGACCCAGCTTTCACAACTTGTGACTTGATTAATTTATCAGTTCGCTCAATCACATAGTCTTTCTTTTCAGTGAACTCCTTCTTAGTTTTCCATTGAAACCCTCTTGGTTCATAACCCCGCTTCATCAAAAATTTCTCATCCCCATTAAGAAAACCAGGTCTAATCTTTTTTTTTCCTTTGTCATTTAACCTTCTGTTCTTTGCGGGTTTGCTTGATACCTTTGCATCATCCTTGATCTTCAAGACTTGTTTCATTCTCTTTTGTAGCACTGATCTCTTCTCTTCATCATTTGAACTGCCCTTTTCTTCATTCAAGTATCTTTGATACATTTCCTTGTATCCTTTCATGTCAAAGCCACATACCACATCAGGAACCACGAACTCTTCTTCTTCAAACCAGCAAGAGTCAGTGTGATGACCATAGGCATCACACTTCTTGCACCAGACCTGGCCATAGCTCCCCATGTCTTCAAGCAATTGCTTATCTTTAATTTTGTCACTGGGTTTGGGGAAGTCAAAGCCTAGCGAAGTTTTTGGACACAGAGAGTTGCTGAAATCCATTTTGATTGGTTTGTTCAGATCAGGCTCCAGATGATATTTCTCTTTAACAAACACTACAGGCTTTAACTTGGATGAGGTTCTTGAACAACTTCCATTTCTTCTCCAACAAATCTTCTCATTGGTACATACTCCACATCTCCAATGTCAAATAGTTCATGGCTTGAGAAGACTGGATAATTTGGAGGATGTGACTGATCATAAGAAGATTTCATTGCCTCTTCATTTCTTCTCTTGATTTCTGGCTGTGGTCTAGCACGAATGTCAAACACCATATGTTCTTTTCTAATCTTTTCATAGTGATTTTTCAACATTGGAGTCATCTTTGGCAGAAGAGGAATCTTTTCATTTTTTTCCTTGTTTAATTCCTTCTTTTTCTTGCCCTTGGATGATTTTGTGCTGCCACAGCTGCAGTTACTATCCTCACTGGAGTATCACTCCATTTCTTTTTCTGATCATCCTTCTTTGCGTTCTTCTTCATTTCTGGTTCCTCATTTTGGTTTACAGCAAACTTTCCATACTTATCCACAAACACATCATCATACTGTTTTACAAAAATAGCTTTATCATCAAACACATTCTTGAATTGTTTCAGATATTCACTCCTACTCTCCTAGTCTACTTTCAGTGGGTAGCTGTCACAGAAAGGTGGTGGCACCTTTTTGTACTTCTCTTCCTCAGTCATCTTATCCACAAAACCCACTATATTTCCTGTAGAAACAAGGTTCTTCAATAATTCCACTTGAATTAACAAGTCAGCATTCTTCAATTTCTCTTCAACATACATCTTTTTCAAACCCTCAATTTCAACTGTCATTTTTGATTGGGTTCGGTATGTCTGCATACAATCCTCTTCAAGCCCCTTGATTTGATTCTCATAAGTTGCTTCACTGGCTTCATATACATTTAAGAATGCTTCCTTTCTTCCACACTCAGTTTTCCATTTTCCAACCTCTTGATTTAGTTCATCAATGGTAATAAGAAGATCAGAAATTGAAATATCATATTGTACCTGCACATTTGAAGATTCAGGCTTGTCCTGCACTTTGGCCATAAATGTAACATTTGCCTTCTCAATCTCAGCTGCATGGTTGCTCCAATCAAACTCCCCATCCTGAGGCACCCTTGTTACTGCAACATTTCCTTGATCCCTAACCTGATTCACATTGTTTTGATTAACTCTGTTCTGATTAGTGTGAATCTGCATTTGGTTGTTTCTTTGGGGTTGAAAGGTTTTTTGCTGGGGTCTGTTTGGATTTTGATAGGGGTTTTGGTTGGTGATCTGATTTCACTGGTGCTGAAATTTCTAATTCTGATTTTGATAGAATTGGTTCTGATTTACTTGGTTACAAACTTGCTTTGGCATGTTGCACTCTCTAGCAAAATGTCCTGGTTGTTGACAATTATAACAGATTGCTTTTGACTTGTCAAAACCTATTCTCTCATTTGGTCCATTAAAGCTTGTTCTTCTAGTTCTGTTATACAACCTTTTGCTCCTCACGGCAAACATAGCAGCCTGCAACTTGATGTCCATGTCTTCCAAGTCATCAGCATCGATTGCTCAAGATCTTCCTGCACAATACTTATGTTGATCAGGTTCTTAGCGACAAAGGCATGATATGACTCAGTAAACATAGATAACAATGCTTGATAGTCTGTTCCTTGAGCATTATTGTTCTGCATAAATGTTGACTGCCCATTTGCAGTAGAGAGAGTATCATCTTCAATCAGCTGAACATTAAATCTTGATTGGCCACTACATGTTGAACTTGTCTCGGATGGCTCTTCAATAATAGGCTGCTGGTTCTTGATTGAGATGTTGTCCATTGGAGCTACAAGAGCATTGTTCACTTGAAAACTTGGCTTCTCCTCTCTAATTAAGTGGTTTTCGATCATCTCATGTTCTGCAGCCTTGAGAAATGCAATCACATCATCCAACTTAAAGTTGGGGAAACTCATTTTTTCCTTGATGATGTTGTTGGCTGTGTACCACTCACCAGACAAGGACGATAAAAGCTTCTTGTTTAGCTCGAAATCTGAAATCTACAGGTCAGTTGTTCTTATGTCATTAACAATCACCATGAACCTTTGCAGAACTGATTTCAGTCTTTCTCCATCCTTAATATTAAACCTGTCAAGCTGTTGCTTAAGTCTATCTTTCTTGATATCTCTTAGTTCAGTGTTTCCTTCAAACATATCAATAACTGCATCATACACTTCTTTAGCAGTTTTGTGATGGTTGACGGTTGTCAGTATCTCCCAAGACAGACCTAACTTCAGCATAGATAGTGCTTTGTCATCTCTCTTTTTCATCTTCAGCTCAACGGTGGCATTGTTGTTCGGAGAAGTTGTAGGAACATAGTTTCCGTCAGTGATAGAAGTCCAAAGCTCTGGGTCGTTGTAGTTTACAGCTGCTTCGAAGAGCACCTTCCATTTGATGAAGTTTTCTTGTCCAAACAATCTAGGAATCTTGTTGGTAGAGACTTCTTGCTCTTCCATTTCAGCAGATCTGGGATTTGTAGAAGAGAAACAGAGTAAAGCTTCAAGATTTTTCACAAACCTTCTGTCCCGTGGCCTTCTGCGAGCTTCCAAAGCTCTTATACCACTTTTCAGGATCGTGATTCGGGTGAAACCTTAGAAAAGGTTGACAAGAACACGACGAATCTGTCACCCAAAGGCCTATTGAATATCCCTGCGGAATCAGGATATCCAACAAGTGGGAACGAAGGTGAGATATGGCGGACACGAAACGATAATAGATAGTCAATAAAAGCACATTCAAAGACAAAGATTCACTATATTAAATGAGTCATTAATGAAACAGTGAAAGCAATGTCTAGGGTTTCGTGTATGACGGCGGCGGCTGTACTAGGAAACAAAGAGAATATTATTTTAGAATGTTTCTCGTATTGTGTGCGTCGTTATCCGTCTTGTTATCCGTGCCATAAATGGAAACTTAGGACCCTATTTATAGACCCTGATATTCCTTCTAGAAGTTCCTAATCATTACATAATGAAATACAAAATAATACAAGTGTTGAGTCCTTGAGCAAGATAAAAATCTTGCTCGAGCAGACTCACTACGCTAGGTATGCTCGACGATTGTCCTCGGGCATACTTTACTTAGAATATCTTCAGTGAAGATATTCTCCTCCAGCAAGCTTCATTCCTCTTGACTAATCCATGCTTTGCTCGAACTAGTCCATCGAGCAAGCTCATTCTTCTTGACGTCTTCAGTCTTGTCCTTAGACTTATTCAGCAATCTTTAGCATGCTCGGATGTAAATCTTGCTCGGGGAACTGAACTGTGCTCGAAGTCCTTGCTTTGATCACGTGACATCTTATTGCATCCATGCTTGTCCCCATGTGCTCGATCATCCTGTGCTCGTAACACTTGGTTAAAACTTGTATGATCAAGCTGTTTGCTCGATTGGCAATCCATGCTTGATAGAAGAATACTCTTGCTCGTTGAAGTGTAGCTTGCTCGAAGCCTTAACACTAAGAAGAATCAACCATTTAATATTCTGAAGACCTAGCTCGAGGTAGTAAAACCATGCTCGATCGTCTAAGCTTGCTCGAAGTCTATACTTAGCCGTTTTTTGAGGAGGTTGAGAAGATTCCAATCTTCCTTATCAAAAATCCGACCCAACAATATAAATACATGATATATATATATATATATATATATATATATATATAGGGGTGGGTTCTAGTGAAAACTCCTCTTAAAGAGAAAACTTAAAAACTCCTAAAAACTTCTAAAAAACTTTTTTAAAATTTTTTTTAAAGTTTCTTTTTTTTCCATTATTCTTATATTTTGTTATTGGTTCCAAAAAAAAAAAAAAAAAAACCCTTGTTGGTAACCTCGTCGGTATAATGCGCATGTGTAATAGTGTGCATTGCATATATGCAAAAGTGTTTGTATTGCATATATTACAACACTATTGCACATATTTGATACATACCATTGTATATATGCAATATAAGACTAATACACACATCGAATACACATTAGTACGTATGTGTAATACAACATTAACGCACATGTGCATCACATCGACTTTTATTTTATTATTATTATTTTTCCCCTATAATACAACACTACTACACATATACAAAACACAAATACTGAATATATGCAATAAAACACTATTAAACTCAAAAATACATAGTAATACACATGTGTCATACAACGGTATCGCACAGTAATACTTATGTGCATTACAGCGGTTTTTTTTTGTTTTTTTTAATTTTTTATATTTTTTTATATTTTTCGAGTGAAATATAAGAAAATATAAGAATAATGGCTAAAACAGAATTTTGAAAATATTTTTTTATTTTTAATTAAAAATAAATCTTTAGGAGTTTTTAAGTTTTCTCTCTAAAGGTGAGTTTTCTCTTGATCCTCTCCCTATATATATATATATATATATATATATATATATATATATATATATAAGGGTGTCTATAAACATGCTATGTGAATAGCTTCAGCAGTAGAGATTAACACTGTAGTTTGCTTCTTGCATTGCCAAGACACCAGCCTGTTCCCTAGAAACTGGCATCCTCCAGAGGTTGATTTTCTACTCATATTGCAACCATTATAGTCACTATCTGTGTAGGCCATCAAGTCATAGGAAGGGTTCTTTTGATACCAAATCCCCAAATCTGGTTTTCCCTTTAGGTATATGAAGATCCTCTTAACTGCTAGCATATGTGAGACCTTGGGGTTAGCTTGGAATCTGGCACAGACACACATAGCAAACATAATATCTGGCCTAGATGCTATGAGATACATCAGTGATCGTATCTTGGCCCTATATTCATGCTGGTCCACCAGCTCCCCCTTTTCATCAGGTACCATTTTCTCATGTGTGTCCATTGGTGTGGACACTGTCTTGAATTCTTGGCACTTGAATTAGTTAAGAATCTCTTGTACATACTTTGATTGATTAATGAAGATTCCATCAGCTTTCTGTTGCACCTGAAGTCCAAGGAAGAAATTCATTTCCCCCATTGAGCTCATCTTGTATTTGGATTTCATTACTTGCTCAAATTTCTTGCTCATTTGTTCATTTGTAGAGCCAAAGAAAATGTCATCCACATACACTCGCAACAGCAGCAGATCCTTGTTCCTTCTTTTGTAGAATAGAGTCTTGTCAATGGCTCCTCTGCAGAAGCTATTTTCCAACAAATGGTTTGACAGCTCATCATACCAGGCCCTTGGTGCTTGATGCAGTCCATAAAGTTCTTTTGCTGAGCTTGTAAACTTTGTTGGGATGAACTGGGTCTTCAAATCCTGGAGGTTGAGTGACATAAACTTCTTCATTAATCTTTCCATTTAAAAATGCAGATTTTACATCAAGTTGATAGACTTTAATATTCATTGATGCTGCATATGCAAGAGAACTTCACATAGGGTTTTCTCTTGAAGATAACCTCATATGGAGTCTTGTTTTGAGCCTTGTTTAGTAGAACCCTGTTCTGCACATAACATGCAGTGTTGATTGCTTCTGCCTAAAAAGTGACTGGCAGATTTGTAAGTCCCGAATCTGGATCACTACAATTATGATATCAACAGTCTAGGTGTTGGTGCGGAATTCCAACACTAGATGATTCAAGAATAAAAACACAGTACCAAGAACTTGCTTCAAAACACACGTTAATATTAACGTCGGGAGCTTAAGCACTATTAATACAATACTCGTTTATGATAACCCTTAGACGGCCAAAAACACGTGAACGAACTACACTTTAACCCTATACAATGCATTCTATATATATAGGGAACCAGCATACTGGCCCAACAAAAGCCCAAAGCCCACTTCGAACCACTAAAGTTCTCGGCTTACATAATATACCCTATCTAAGCCCAACCTACAAGCATAAACCACAAATGTAGCCCAACATTCTCCCCCTTGGTTTATTGCTTGATCAAAATTTCTTTGGCTGTTGTAACGATTACGACGAAACCAGGTATACCCTAACCGGTAGACGTTAGTTACGGCATAGGTAATGTCGGGTACATGATTTACCATTGTAATTATACGAGAATACATGGTTCATTGTGTTGATTGTACGTGAATATATAATTCACCGTATTGAATATGCGATCAAACGATCGATAGTTATTGAAACCCGAGTGAATCGAGGGTTCAATTATAGACGAGATATATGATATTTAGTGATGTTACGAAGTATTAAAGCTTCGGGATAAGTGGATTAAAGCGCAGAAAAAGGATTTCGAATTAATGGTACGTCGGTACGTTAAACGAAACCTTTATTACCAAACCGAGCAAGAGACGATCGATCAAGCCGAAAAAGATGCACAATTATTAATACTATGATGTTTTACGTTAATAAATGTCATGATTTAAGTTTTTAAATCGGTTTTATATAAATTTTATTTGAAGGTTCCTGGACGGATCGTACACGGGATGTCACTAACAACGCAGGTGCGGAATCCCTGCGTAGGTAGATACGAGTGCAAAATATGTATAAATCAAACACACGAGCAATAACCGAAACACGTTATATTGATAACCGAACACGTGACTCGAGGTCACTATTACAGACTCTGACTTGTAAACACATAACTCACTGATACACGAAATGAACTAGCTCTCAAAACGCTCAACTGATCAACCTAAACTGTTACGGCTGAACAGTTTAAATAAGCACGACAACTTCGCCTCAGGCGAAGTTGTCCATAACTTCGCTTGTTCAACAAGTTCGCCTGAGTGAACTTGTTGACAACTTCGCTTGTTACAAAAACATAAACATAATCAAAAACATAATTACATTACAGACTCGATTACAAACGTTAGACTATGAACTACTGACATACATGTACCAACAGACTCCCCTTTGGCAGTAGCTTCATATCTTGATCTTCAAATCTTGAGCCTTGTAATCTTGCATCTCTACGCGTGCGCTCCCTCTCTAACACACACCGACACCACCCTTTGATATTTCCTTGCTTGATCCTTCCAAGCAGGAATGTAGAAGATCTTCTTTTCGTTGAGCACCTTCAGATCAGCCTGCGATAGATTAACAAGATGCATCGGGTCGTAAACCCTAAGCACTTCTTGTTCATCCACATCTTCCATTACCGCCTCCGCTGTCTCACAGTCCACGAACCACCATTTTAGGTCTTTGAGCACGTCCTTGGGCATGAGCTTCATCGGTACTTCTTTAAGGCACCGGATCGGTTTATATTTCATAACCATCCAAGGTTTTCCATCAACTCTCAGACCCCTATCCTTGTCTTCGACAAGTTTCCCCTTTTGTGGTCTCATCAGCTCAAACTTCTTCTCCTTAATACACTCCTTCCACACGATCTTCCCGATGATTCTAGCCATGTTGTCTTCACTTCGGTTTATCAATCCCAATCTGGCTAAATCTTTTACCTCACATTCAGGCAGTGTGTTTAAAGATCTCAATGTTCTCCTGAAGTACTGAATTCCATCGTATCTTTTGATCACGAAGAGCCGCAGCTGCTCATCATATATCCAGCAGATAATACCTTTCTTTGCTTCTGCGTATCCCTTAATATTGTAACTCTTTTTGAACATTTTAGGGATCGCCGGCTTCTTCGTCTTTATGAACCAGTGAGCACAACCCTCCTTCCAATTCGGTTGATCCTCCCATTCAGTATCTTCCACCACGCTCTCATCACCCAACTCTGGTCTCTCAACCTCCGGAATCTCGTGTTCCACGGAGTCATCTACAATCTCCCCTTCCTCTATCACATTCTCAACAGTAATTTGCTATCCGATCCTCTCGATCTCATCAACCGGCAGCACATCTTCTTCAATCATAAACTCGTCATCAACCTCATCCAGCTCTTTCAACGCGTCTATAACATCTTCAACATCAGCATCATCATCAACATCTACCACGTCGTCACCGGCTGCGCTTGTAGACTCCCCCTCAGCTGTGGAAGCCCCAAGAGCCTGAGAGGTTCTTGGCAGCTCACCACCTGCACCTTCCGGTGCATTGGGATCATCGTCTTGATCTTCTCTCCGTTTTGTCCTCAACTCATCTCCCCTACAAGTCTTCTCCCCCTGAGATGCCAAGAATGCCTTGAAGGCATCTATTACTTTCCCGTGTTCAACCAGGAGGGAGGCTTGCAGTCGATTGGATTCCACTAGGCTTTGAATGGTCTTTGTCTGTTCAGCAACAATCCGCTCTAGCGATGTAATCCTTTCGGAATCTGAAGTAGGCGTTGGAGTTGGCGGGACATCAGCAGCAGAAGTGACCGCAGGTGGTACACTTGGTAACCCTGCAGTAGTAGTGACGGTCGACTCAACAAATCGTGCAACTACCACCGGTGGAGTAAGCGATTGGGGTGGTAGAGACACAACTGCTGGAGCCGACGTCTCGACGGCAGTAACCTGTGCTGTAGAAGGAATAAGAGACATACCAGACAAGGCAGGTGGAGCAAAACGTACCAGCCTTGAAGATTCTCCAGCTCCCGAACCCATACCTGTCCGTTCTCTTCGTGAACGTCTGATCACAAGCTGAACTGCTTCCTCTTCATCAACTTCCTCATCATCCTCGTCAACAGTTCTCGGCCTCTTTCCAGTAGTTCTCTCCCGAGACACCATCAGTCGTCTCGCTTCAGCAAATGTTTCGTCAAGATCGGAGTCAGCTACCGAAGTAACTGCTCTAGTAACCTCCATGACCTGAGAACCTGAGACCTCCATATCAAACAATCCATGGCCGCTAAAAGCAGCATCAAGATCGACATCTTCATCATTAGGCACAGCAGGAGATGCAGCAGCTGGCACAGCAGCAGAAACAACAGTAGATACAACAGGCGCAGCTGGTACAGCATGGGGTGCTGCCGCCTGATGTGGCTGTGGGTCTCTGAACTCGTCCCCTCCTGCAGGAACATACCCCGGGTTGATAAGATACCCGAACAGTGGAGTATGCCTGGGACGCAACTCAAGCTTGCTACGTGTGCTCGAAGTCCGACACTGAGCGAAGATACGTTTCGTCACACATTCGACGTATCTTATAGGGCGTCTCTGCGGTAGCGACGGAGCGACATGATTGAGGATCATCTGTAAGAACCGAGGATACATAATAAATCGCTCGCGCGCCACAGCCCTCCTCTGACGATCAATCTCGTAAAATATCAGCTGACTAAATGAATATCGTCGGTTGTAAGTCAGGGCAATCATGGCAGACTGCATCGTCGCGCCCATCCCATCAGTTCCTGCCTTCCTCCCAGACATGCAAATGATCAAGACATGCATTAGGAAGCGCCACTGATCTAGTAAAAAACCTTTCTTCCTCTGTGTGTCCCCCAACGGACCTGAATAACCCATCCTCAGGTACGCTCCATCACGAAAAGGAGCTACGAACTCCGTTGGGTCATCCCTTGTCTCTTCTCCAAACTGCAAAGCCAACCGTATATCTTCAGAAGAAAACTGTATAGCATGACCATTTACGGTTGCTCGCATCACCGGGGGCTCAGGCCTGCAATCATAATATACCGACTGCCAAAAGTCTTCTATGTTAGGCAGTGAAATGGGCAGGGTATTTGTGATCGCATGAAAGATCCTTGAGCGCTGGAGAAACATGATTATCTCCCTGTAGTCTTCCACACCTCTTGCGTCTGGATCTAACGTGATGTACTGGTTATGGGCCGGAAAGAACTGTCTTTGATCATCACCGTCATCACCACCAGCACCGCCAACAGCAGCCATATCTGCACAAAACAAAACAAGTTAGAGAACGGTTAAGCAACTCACAAGTTCGCTTTGTACCATGAGCGAAGTTGTGATTAAACCTGTATAGGCGAACTTAAAGGTGAGGCGAAGTTGGGAACAACTTTGCTTCATCTGTAAGTTCGTCTAAATAACTATTAAGTAAATTGGTATAGGCGAAGTTGATGATAACTTCGCCTTATCACAACATCGCCTCAGGCGAATTTGAGTTCAAGGCGAAGTTAAAGATAACTTCGCCTCAGGCGAAATTAAGCTTCAGGCGAAGTTGTGGATAACTTCGCCTTAGGCGAAATTAAGCCACAGGCGAAGTTGCGGATAACTTCGCCTAAACCCTAACTTCGCCTGAATCTGAAACGGCGACTGTTCAGATTCAAAGGCCAAGATCCGATGTTTTTCCACTAAATGACGATCCAGGAGAGAAGAACACAACATAATAATGGAATTAAGACGAAAAGCTTGTCCATGAACACGTAACACCAGGTTGAAAAACTTGGTTTTTAAATGTCCGACGACCCGAGGTCTCGAACCGGGTAAAAACTATAAAGAACGAGTATGTTTATGAAGGATATCGACAACACATACCCTCACTGAATAATAGAAACTGGAATCAAAGATCGAAATCGGAACGGAAACAAGATCGCTGGAAAAATACTTAAGTTCGCCGGAGTTATCGGAGCTTAAGTTCGCTGAAAGTTTTGAGAAAATAATGAACTGATTACTGTTGAAAAGTCCTTATATAGGGCAGAGTTTGTTCAGGCGAAGTTACGCTTAACTTCGCCTAGGCGAAGTTAAGCACAACTTCGCCGAATTCAACAACTTCGCCCGTAATTTCAAAATCAAACCTTTAAGTTTGAAGAATTTTACAATTTACATTGGAAACTTCCACAAAGAGTTAAACAAATATGATCATGTCCAAGTAACCAGTTATAAAATAATACAACTACAAAAATAGAAAAACTTATAAAAATTTAACGAAATAAGGGATCAAATTTCAGTCTAGTCAGGGACCACTACGTTTTTTTTTTTTTTTTTTTAGAAAAGATCCTAACAGGAATCATACTAACTACGTGACTGTCACTTGGATCCGTGTTTAGCTGTATTATGACATAGAGAAACAGGTTGTAGGCATGTAAATAACTTAAATGGTTTTCATCGTTTCTGTGATACGGATTAAGGTTCAGTTAAACTCAAAATTTAAGTGGGCAACAACTCAGAGATAATGATGCCTTCTATCTATTCTCAAAGCGTATTTGTCTATACCCAAGTCATCCCGAATTGACTTCGACCCATAGTGTCTGATTAACTTGTAGATACTCGTTGTCTGCTTCCCGTTCTCTTCTTACTCCAGAATTGAGAAGTCTTGATTGTTACTATGACTCATAAGTACTAAAAATATACATGTATTTTTTTTTTTTTTTTTTTTTTTGACTATACACACTTATAGACTTCGGAGTACTAAACCACTGCAAGTCCCGAATCTGGATCACTGCAGTGTCTTGAAATGCTTTCTTCACGGGAATCAGAACACTCACGGGCTCGTGTATGACTGGGTAGTCGCTTTTCTGCCTATCCTTCGGAAAGATATGTATGAAGACATACAAAACTCTTAAGGAGTTTCCACGTAAATTCGAGTAGTTTAAGTTAGTATCACATACACTTTTACGCACCATAAAAATTACCATGACATACAATGACTGTTCTAAAGCCTTTTAAGCCTAATAACTTCACTAGTTAAGTACACACAATCAGTAAATATATCATTTTCCAAGGTTGGATCAATTTTCTGTTAAACATAGCACATTTACTTCATACGAAGTAATAGACTTGAAAAGTAATTTCATTTCCCCAAAAAAAATTTTGATTTCAATCGCCCCGATCACTTCAAAGTCTTCAGGTAAACGGCAATCCTGAAGATTCAATGGATCAACTGGACCGACCACATACAAGTATGTGTCCTTCTCACTAAGAATGACCGACTAATTTTCAGCAACTGAAAGAACACACGTCATAACTGCCTCGGTCACTTTCAGTCTTCTGGTTAATGGCGATCCTCATTCTCTAAGTCGAAACGAGGACCAAAACATATCCGAGGATATGTCCATCAAACTGAGGTAACCGACTAATTTTAAGCAATAATGACATTTTTTTTTATTATTTTTTAAATAAACACAAAGACATGGTTACTCGGGATTGATCATCCCGTTCAGCTCAATTAGGTTTTGAAATCTAGATTTATCAAACGCTTTTGTAAACAAATCAGCAAAATTTTCCAGTGTATCAACCTTTTCGATCTTGATCAGTTTCTTCTCAGCACAATCCCGTATGAAGTGATGACGAATGTCAATATGCTTAGTTTTACTGTGCTTCACGGGATTGTTAATTACTGAGATGGCGGCAGTGTTATCAATTAAAATAGGAGTGAGTAAGAAATTCAGACCATAGTCGCGTAATTGTTGCTGAATTCACAAAACCTGAGAGCAGCAGTTGGATGCTGCCATGTATTCAGCTTCGCATGTTGAAATTGCAACTGATGTCTGTTTCTTGCACTGCCAGGAAACTAATCTTCCTCCAAGAAACTGACAGCCTCCTGTTGTTGACTTCCGACTCTGATTGCATCCCCCATAATCAGAATCTGAATATGCCAGTAGTTCAACGTCTCCTCCCTTTGGGTACCACAACCCTAGCTTCGGCTTGCCTTTAAGATACCGCAAAATCCTCTTCACACCTTTCATGTGAGATTCCTTTGGGTTTGCCTGAAAACGAGCACAAAGACAAACAGCAAACATTATATCAGGCCTAGAAGCAGTTAAATACATTAATGAACCTATTATTGCCCGATACAGAGTTGGGTCCACATCTGCGTCACCATCTGATTCAGCGCCCAATTTGTGATTGACGCAGATTGGAGTGTCATATGGAGAACTGTCCTCCATCTTGAATCTCTTCAGCACATCATGAACGTACTTCGTCTGATGAATGAACATCCCGTCCTTCTTCTGATCAACCTGCAATCCTAGAAAGAAAGTTAGTTCACCCATAGCACTCATCTCGAATCGTTTCTTCATGACAGCCTCAAAATCCTGACACATGGATACTCTTGATGCAGCAAAAATGATATCATCCACGTAGACTTGAACCAGCAGGAAGTCACATCCTTCTCTCTTCACAAACAACGTACTGTCGATCAATCCCCTTTCAAAACCATTTTCCAGCAAGTAGTCTGATAACGTTGAATACCAGGCACTAGGTGCCTGATGTAATCCATACAGCGCCTTGCTCAACTTGTATACGTGATCAGGAAAGTCTGGGTCAGGAAAACCCGGAAGTTGCACAACATACACAACCTCATCCACTTTCCCGTTTAGGAACGCGCTCTTTACGTCCAACTGAAATACCTTCATCTTTTTAAAAGAAGCAAATGCCAAAAACAATCTAATCGCTTCTAACCGGGCGACAGGAGCGAACACCTCATTGTAATCAATACCCTCTTGCTGATTAAAACCTTTAACAACCAGCCTCGCCTTATTTCTTATGATAATCCCCTTATCATCTCTCTTGCACTTGAACACCCATTTTGTGTCTATAGCATGCACATTCTTTGGTTTTTCAACCAAAGTCCAAACTTCCATCTTTTCGAACTGAGCCAACTCTTCTTGCATGGCTTCGACCCACGAGCTGTCCTTTAAAGCCATTTGATAATTCTTTGGTTCAATCTGGCTTATAAAGCAGGAGTACAAACATTCGTTCAGTATACCCGTTTCCTTAATGCTTGTATAAACACAGGTGTGCTCATTCAAGCTTTTTCTGGTTTGTACACCGGTGGACACATCACCTAGAATATTCTCCAAAGGGTGATCTCTGTGTATTCTCGTGGTCGGAACAGAACCGACATGCAAATTATCTTCCAAATTTGAAGAGATCTCATCAATGGTTGTTTCTGGCTGAGAGTGAAAAGGATTAATAAATTCATCTTCAGTCGAGGCAGTAGGGGTACCGATAGTGTTTGATGTGGAAGGTTGAGATTTCTCAATCAGCTGTCGTTGCAATAGATTCTCTTCCTCATCAAATATCATCTTCGTCACAGCTCTTTCGTCTTCTTCAGAAATTTCCAAATCAGGTACGTTAAACGACTTAAAAAGCTTAACATAGTCGAAAAGCTCAGCAGGTCCATTGCTTGGTTTTGGCGATTGGTAACTAGTAATGTCGGTGTTACAAACCACCTCTACCTTGCAAGTCGAAGTATTGAAGACCCGTCTGTTGGGAGTCCCAACTACATAACCGACTAAGATTCCTTCATCGGCTACTTCACCAAATTTCGAATTAGTCTTCAAAATCGAACAAGGAGACCCAAATGGTTCAAGACCGCACAAGTTGGGCTTCCTTCCATGCATAAGCTCGTAACAAGTTTTTCCAAGTCTCTTAACGGTTAACACCCTATTCAGAACATAGCAGGCTGTAGCAACTGCTTCAGCCCAGAACATCACAGGAAGCTTCGAGTCTGCCAGCATAGTTCTGGCTCCTTCAATTAACGTTCGGTTCTTCCTTTCAGCCACTCCATTCTGTTGCGGAGTATACGGAGCGTTGTATTGATGTTCAATTCCTTTCTGAAGAAAGAAGATTTCCATTTCAAAGTTCTTGAACTCTGTCCCATTGTCACTTCTGATGTATTTAACTGATTTACTCATGACGTTCTCAACTTTTGTAATTAGATTCTTCACCATCTGAGCCGTCTCATCTTTCGTTTTCAGAAAATATACCCACGAATATCGCGAGTAGTCATCAGTTATCACCAAGCAGTAAGAAGTACCACCTAGACTTTTTACATTCACTGGACCGAAGAGATCCATATGAAGTAGTTCTAGAGTACCGGCAATAGAATTGACCTTCTTGGTGAGATGGGTTTTCTTGTGTTGCTTTCCCTTCTTGCATGCTATACATTTATCTTCAAAGTTAAAACTTTTTAAGGGAACGCCCATCACAAGCCCATTCTTGACAATGAAGTTCATCTTCCGAAGATGAATATGTCCCATTCTTTTGTGCCACAATTCTGATTCTGATTCGCTTGCTTTTGTCATTAAGCAAGATTCTCCGGTGGCCATTTCAGTAGACCTCATGTCCATCACATATGTATTCGTTTCACGTGGAGCTTTCATAACTATCCATTCGTCTGGTATTTGAAAACCAGGCTTCAATACGATCGCTTCATTCTTCGTGAAATGGACAGTGTAATCTTTATCACAAATCTGTGACACACTCAGCAGATTGTGCTTTAATTCCTCCACAAAATTCACATTCTCCAGTGTCATTCTCCCATTCGACATTGTTCCTCTACCAGTAATCCTTCCTCTGCTCTCACCAGCAAAACTAACTCTTGCTCCCTGAACAGGTTTTAAATCTTGCAACAAGTGTTTGTTGCCCGTCATGTGCCGGCAACAGCCGCTATCTACAATCCAAAGACTGTTGGCAGCCCTGTTCAACTGTTCCTGCACAATAAAACAAAGAGTTAGAATCTTGGGACCCAAGACCAATTGGTCTTGGATCGATACGTCCCGTACCCTGGCTTTCTCAAGTTAGCATCAGGATAATTTCTGTAAGTCCTGTTAGGAAATCTCCTTGCAGATTGAGTGTAATGCCTCCCAAACCTATGTGAATTGAAAGTGTTATATCTTGTGGTTTGGTTGAAAAACTGAGGTTTGTTTTTATGAAAACTTGAATTAGTTACATTTTGGCATTTTGTAGAGTTTTCATTTTTAGCAGTAACAAAATGACGCTTATCCTCAGTTTTATTTGGCTTCACACCTCTGAATCTCGGCTTCAGAGGGCAATCTGCAACTAGATGTCCTAATTTGTTACATCTAAAGCAACATCGACTCTCCATTTTCTTGTCAAATGTTGTTTTGGATGTAGAGGCAGTGTTACCAGCCGTTCGTCTCACATAAGGTGGGACGTACGGGTTGAGTGGAGTACTCTTTTTAGAAATTTTATTTTTATCTCCATCGGTGGGTAACCCTACCTTCTCTTTTGTCTGACCTGATTCGGACAACTTATCCGAAACCGATGAGACTGGACTCGAGACAGAAACTTTCACATTTGAAACAGGCGAACTCGTTTCGCCACAGCTAACACTTGGTTCTATATTTGTAACCTTGATGGGAGTTGTCTGAGTAACCTCGAAATCAACAGATTTCTGAACACTCGGATTATAAGTATAGTTGTGGTTAAAGGGTGGTGGAACCTCGTGATAACCGATTCCTCCCCTCTTTGCAGAGGTACCTTGATCACTCACGAGGTGATCAAAGATGGCCGAGGAATTCCTAAACTGCTCAAGTTTGCGGTTCAGTTCCACCACCTTCACCTGGTGGTCAGCAATCTGTTTATCCCATCAGCAATCAATTTAGTTTTTTCTTCTAAAACTTCATAACTAAGATCAATTATTTCAATTTTCTCAGCAAGTTTAGTTTTTAAGCTTTGAATGTCTTTTTCACATGCTTTTATTTTAATTTTATAACTGTTTTCTCTTGCTTTCGTAAAATGGTGATCTTCTTTAATAGTTTTAAAATCAGCATCTAAACGGACGTACTGATCAGTTATTGTTGTTAGTTGCTCAGACAAATTCTCACAATTAGTACAAATATTCTTATTACTTACCTCGGAGCGATTATCCTTGTCATCTGCCATGAAAGCGGTTTCATCTTCAGTAGCTTTCTCATTTCCATCAACCTTCTCACATTCTTCAACCTCAGCCTCAGCCATGTTCGCTTGCTCACCAGATTCATTTGAATGCAGGTTCCAGTTGTACTCACCTGCTTCTCTGGTCAACATGGCATTAATCTCTCTGTTAACTCCAGAGTGTTGTGTAGGCCGACCTTGTCCTCTTTCAACCCTCTCATTTCTACATTCTTTGGCAAAGTGCCCGTATTGTTGACAATTATAGCACCTTACCTTAGATTTGTCGAATCCAGGCCTACCACCAACAAACTTTCTCCCAGTTTTCTTCATAAACCGTTTAACTCGCCTCACAATCATTGCCATTTGCCATTGCAAATCCATCTCCTCCAGATCATCAGCATCGATCTGGTCGTAATCCTCATCCAGAACAGCAGGGTCCACAATCTTCCCCTGGATGTAGTTTTCATAGGAAGCAATAAATGATGCATAGACTGCAAACTGCTCTTCAGCAGATTTTACACTCATAGGCATCTTGGAATAATTATTGCTTGAGGCATTTGCAGAGAAACCACTTGTGGATGCTTGAGGCTTTGAAGTACTTGATCCTCCAGCAACGAAACAGACATCACCGTTCAAGTTTACAGAAACGTTTCCTTCATGAGAAGAGTCAGAACCTGACTCCCCTTTTGAGTAATAAGCAGCTGATTCAGGCCTCGAACTTGAGCCTGAGTTAACTTTTGCACCATACATACCAGGGTCTTGTATCTGATCTGTTGGTGTTTCTTTTCGAACCATATTAAGCTCATAAGTTCTGAGCTTGTTTACTGCCGTTTCCAGATCATAATTAGGAAAGTCTCTGTCTTCCCTCATAAGAACGGTGTACATTTCCCACTTCGGTGGGAGAGCATCGAGAAGCTTTTCAACGATCTCTTCTTCTCGGTAAGCAATCGAATAATTGTTAAGCTCTGTCATTAGATGATAGTATCTGGTGATAATATCATCCAGTGATTCGTTCTTCAAATATTTGAAGACGGAGAACTGGGTCTTCAAAAGTTTAATCTTTGATGCACGGATACCCACGTTCCCCTCGAATCTATTTTCAAGAGCATCCCAAAGCTCTCTCGCAGAAGTATACTTTCTGAAAGTATGGAGAACCTCTTGAGGAAGTGCCATAGTTATAGCTGCATGGGCCTTGCTCTCGGCCTCATACATTTTCTTTTCTTCGTCCTCCATTTTGATGTACTTCTTAACCACATCACGACCTTCGTATTGCATAGTTGGAGGGATATATCCATCCTGGATGCACACCCACATTTTTGCATCCTGGTATTTAATGTATTGGATGAATCTGTCCTTCCATGCCACGAAGTCAGTTCCTTTCATCAACCTCGGGGCCTTAGTGGCTGACCCCGCTTCTACTTCCATCTTGACTAAATCGGAGATGTTAATTGACGACATCTTTGCGAAAACACGAAAACCCGAAAATTTAAAAAAAAATCTTCCAAACAGCACAGTAGGCGAAGTTAAGAATAACTTCGCTTGAAAGTTAACTTCGCTGGAAAGTGTAACTTCGTTGGGTCTTAAATTCGCTTGACTGGGCGAAGTTAAGAATAACTTCGCTTAGAATGAGCGAACTTAGGAGGTAAGCGAACTTGGGAGGTAAGCGAAGTTGAGGATAACTTCGCTTTGGCGAACTTATGAGGTAGGCGAAGTTGTGGTTAACTTCGCTTAATCCTTATATCTTCGCCGAAACCCTACTTCCAGTGACGGCAACTTCGCCTGAAGAACGGTAACTTCGCCCGATGAACAAGGAAACTGTTCAGATCTGATTTCGACAATCTAGCAGTTTCCGATCGATGTTATGGCTTGAAAATGACTGTTAAACACGAGTAAAAACCAATCCCAACAAAAACACGTCCCGCGAATAGGTCAAACGAGACGTTTTCTACACCCGCGTGAAATCCTGAACCTCACAATCGAGCCGATGGCTCTGATACCAATTGTAGGTTCCTGGACGGATCGTACACGGGATGTCACTAACAACGCAGGTGCGGAATCCCTGCGTAGGTAGATACGAGTGCAGAATATGTATAAATCAAACACACGAGCAATAACCGAAACACGTTATATTGATAACCGAACACGTGACTCGAGGTCACTATTACAGACTCTGACTTGTAAACACGTAACTCACTGATACACGAAATGAACTAGCTCTCAAAACGCTCAACTGATCAACCTAAACTGTTACGGCTGAACAGTTTAAATAAGCACGACAACTTCGCCTCAGGCGAAGTTGTCCATAACTTCGCTTGTTCAACAAGTTCGCCTGAGCGAACTTGTTGACAACTTCGCTTGTTACAAAAACATAAACATAATCAAAAACATAATTACATTACAGACTCGATTACAATGTTAGACTATGAACTACTGACATACATGTACCAACATTATTTTAAGCCGAAAAACGACCGTTTTAGCCTCGTTTTAAGCTGAATTAAACGTTTAACCGAAAAACAACTGAACCAGATTATCCAAAACATTATCCAGATTACGGAAATCCAAATGAGTGGCCAAGAATGAATATGTGGGTCCCACCCCACCCTTTATGAGTTCCGATCGGCCCCTTGGCCTTCATTTTCTTTTTTTTTCTTTTTTCAATCAACAATCCACAAGCTTCATCAATTCCTCTCAATTTCATGAACTAAAAACCGAGATTTGGAGCAAGAAAAACAAGGTAAAGATCGAATTATATACGTTTCCATCTTCGTTTCTTGAGTTTGTTTGCAAGAAAATGAGGTTTCAAAGATGAAAACCGATTCTTGCATGATCAAGTGATGTATACGGGTTATACAAGGGATCTTGGTCCAAGAAAGGAGTTAAACGAACCGAAAACGAATTTTTACGGTTAAATCTTTGTTTTTGGAATCATAACCGAAACCATGAAAGAAATGGCTTGATCGTGAGTGTAACTTGCTTGGTATTGTGGTATGTTGATTGTAGGCTCTGTATTTAGTGGTAGATAAGGCGGAAAGACGAGTTTGTAGCTCGTAGTGGCGGAAAACGAAAGGTATATTCGGTTATGTTCGGTTTTGGAAATTTGGACAGATTGTTGATGCTTTAGAGTTAGATCATAAAATTTTACAGAGCTATTAAACACATGAAAATATAAGTTCTGTGAATTTTTGGTAATTTTTGGATAAAGGATGAATATTTGGTGAATTTAATGCTCGGTTTTGGCCAAAAATGGTGAAAAATAGTTAAATTTCATGAAAAATTCTGGAAAATTGCAGATAAGGTTTTTATATCATGTATAAGTCACACACAAAATTTGAGGTCCGTTGGAGAAGTCTAAGTAGGCTTTTCGGTTAAACAAGTTCTAGAGATTTCTAGCTCGGTTTTAGTAAAAAGGGCATGTAAAAGAAGATTTTGATTCTGGAAAAATTACAAGGGACTGTGTGGATGGCAGAGGACATCCAGGAAAAATTTGGGATTTTTCTAAGATCGTTTGGTATTTACGACATATTTAGTGTTTAAATGGTGTTTAAAAATAGATAAATAAATTTTAAATATAGAAATTAATTTTGGAAATATTTTTATAAAATTCCCCACTGTTAAAAAGTGATTTGTGCAAAATTTCAAGATCCGAGAGTAAACGGATAATTATTTGTGCTAATTATCAAACTTTTAAAGTTAAAACGCGTAAACCACTGAAGTTCGCTTAAGCGAGCTGACTGGTGTATAAAAACCCTAAAAATGAACTATTTTCTTATAAATGAGTTAAACAAGTAAAAATAAATCATCCGAAAATAATTCGGATGATTTGAGTAATTTTAACCTATTTTAACAAGTTTCCGGTACGCTAAAGACGGAAACGGGTCCCGCGGCCAAACGGGGCGTCTAAACCGAGCTCAAATTTCACAACTTTACTTAAACTATCAGTCAACGACTATTTTCGGGTCGTGTGTGACCAAACTCATTTTTGAAACACAAAAACGAATAACCGTGCTAGGCACGCAAAACGAGAAAAACGACTAATAGTAATTGGGACCATGGAACTCTAAACGACATCACAATCTGAGTCCGGAGAAGTGTTTCTGGGTTAACATTGCCCCCGGAACAGGTACAGTACTGGGTTAACAGTGTCCTAAGATGTACCGGTTGATAAGGTTAAAGATTATATAAACAATAATTGTATAATAACGATCGTAGGGATCATATTACAGATTGGACGTGTTAATTGATAATGATTGTTGTTACCTGCTTGCATGTGCTAAGGTGAGTTTCACGAGTCCCTTTTTCTGAATTGTTTTCAAATATTTTCCCGGGGCGGAAGCATGTTTCTATTAAAATGTTTAAGTACATACTGAACGCATGGACTTGCGTGTGTTTATAAATATTTGATTGTACGGGAATCGTACGGAATGGGTACAGGACTGGGTTAACAGTGTCCCCAGATGTCTTTGGAAGTGTTTCCGGGTTAACATTTCCCCCGAAGTGAGTACAGTACTGGGTTAACAGTGTCCCCAGGGGTTCCTAAAAGTGTTTCTGGGTTAACATTGCCCCCGGAGGGAGTACAGTACTGGGTTAACAGTGTCCCCAGGGGTTCCTAGAAGTGTTTCCGGGTTAACATTGCCCCCGGAGTGAGTACAGTACTGGGTTAACAGTGTCCCCAGATAATATTATATTATGATATGGATTTATCATGGTTTACTAAAATTGTGAAACTCACCAACTATTCGTAGTTGACCCGTTTTCTCACATGCTTTTCAGGTACAATTTAGATGAAGTGATTGCTTACGTGCTAAGTGCTTGATGTGTGTAAGATTTGTGTGCGGGATGTTAGGATACATTATAACAGATAGAATTATGAATCGTATTTTATGATGTGTGTATCACCTAGACGGTAATGAAAGATGAGATAATGTAATTTTGAAGTATATTAATGCATTCAGTTTTCTTTATAAACAATGTGGTTGATATCAGAGGTGTCTGTCGCATCCCGTTTACGTTTCCGCTGCGGTTGCGGGGTGTTACAGAACTTGGTACCAGAGCCAGGTTATAAAAGAATTAGGATGTCTTTAAAAGATACCAAAATATAACCAGTAGCTCAAGTATTATAGGATCTGAATATCAACTAATAATTTATAGTGACGAGGTCTGGATGAACTTGGATGGACAAGTGAGTTGTTATGGTCCGGAACATAATAACAGACTTGTCCGCACGAGGGAATTCAGGGGAAGTCACGGGGTACATTAATAGGTAAAAATGGCAACATATGTGTAAAGTATATAATATTATTTATGTGTGCTAATGTGTATATATATATATATACGTGCATATCTTGTGGGTACATGTATTGAGAAATGGGACCCGGATAAGGAACCAGGGGATGAAATAATAAAAGTACCGAGGATGCCGAAATTTCTAAGAGCATCGGTTGATGATGAGTCTGACTTATCGGGTCATAATTATGATAGTACCAAGTTAGATCTCCCGTTTGACATTAACCAGAAATATCTAGTAACCGTCACTCCCAACCAAAATTGATGAATCTCTTACCCTACCAACACCGGTACCGTATATCCTAATAACCCCAGATGTTCACCCGAACCGTCGACCCTCACGTACGGACGGATCCGTACCTGAACCCATTCTTATTCCATTAAGGTAAATAAATAAATAAAATAATAGTAATAATAAATTTGATAATAAATCAGCAAATAAAAATAATATATAGAAATACATATGTATTTCTCACTCTCAAACATATGAGTCATACCACCTCCAGATCGAGAATTACCGATTTCAACGAACCTAGAACGCCTGAGGACATTGACTGAGCAAGTGATAGAGATTCCCATAATAGTAATTAATAATATTTGAAGGCAACCCATGTTGCGTGATTACCTTGAACCTTGCAACTCCCTATGTTATCCTTATATCTGTTAGATGCCTACGCCCATGTATACTCGAATAGAATGATTACCCATACACAAAGAGGTGTTGGAGTCATTATAGCATAGATGGTTGTTCGTTCGTAGATGGTATACCGTGTATGCCGGATATACAAATAGACACGGATATTATAACTCCGTGGTACGTAATCGTTTGGTGCTCACGGTGAGCATGTATCGGTTATGATGACATGCAGAAGGATATTGAAATCAAGCCTGTTAAACATTAATCTTTGTTGAGAAAGATCTATACGTCGGTTGGTGACAAGGATTATGAAACATATTTGAACGTTAACCGACGTCAGGTTAAGTCCGTATGTTATTATATTTGTGGGACATATATATTAGATACTGATATGTGTAATATGTATGATAATATTTGGTGTGTATGTGTACCTGCTGTCATGATTGAGCTGGTAACGAGTTATACGGTGAGATTAGTATTGATTACTGCGTACGGGATGAGTATGGCAGAATGACATAAAAAGAGTAACTCCAATGATGGAGATTGATATGATTCAGTTGATTGCTCAAAGATAGCAGATGATGATACCGAATGTCGTATCATAGATCACTGCTAGTGTTGATGCAAATGTGATCGCAAGATTGTAGATCGAGCAATCACATGAATATGAATATTTCAATTCTTGGTGGTATTACTAAAAGTGATAATGTTCCACCGAATACTGTTATGACTACAAGTATTAGTTATAAACTAAACATGAATAGTAGTCGTAATGAATTAGATCCGGTATGAAGGATATGTCTGTTGATTGTGTTAAGGAAATTATTAATAGTTTACTGATGGTAAAGGGAGGAATAGATTAGTGAGTGGATAGAAAAGATCGAAATGGTTAAGGATATTGGTATGAGTCTAGAACATTGTGTAGTGAAATATGCTACAGATATGTTGGTAGATTATGTTGTATCGTGATGGAACACGATGGTACAAAATTATAGTTAGAAAATTGTTACTCAGATGTTATGGTCGGAATTTAAAATTCTTGGGCTAGAACACTTTTATTCGCGTAATTAAGTTCAGAGATTGGAAACTGAGCTATGAAAGGTAGAAATGTTGTGTGCTAATCACTTGGAACACGCTAATCATTTGAAGGAATTGTCATGTCTGGTAACATGGCTAATTACTCCTGAAACTAAGCGAAGTGAGCGCAATATTGGGGACTAACTCCATCGATAAAGAGTATAGTCAATCCTGTAAAATATACAACCTTTGAAAGGGTTGTGTCGCAAGCCAGCATTGATATATTTTACTCTATGGGAAGTGGACTGGAAGGACGTTAGGTGAGACGTCGAGTAATAAAGAAGAGAAATGATAAAGGTATAGTGCAAGATAGGCTTTGAATAAGTAGGTATGTCCTACAACCCAAAATTATACTAAGACTAGTTCTGGGGTGAAAACATGAACCACATGAAGGGTCCTTCCCTATCTGTGGAAAATATGGTTATCGGCAGGAAGAAGAATGTCGAGTGATAGTAGGCCACGGGTGTGGTAAAGATGGACGTAATGCCCCATTTGTAGAACCAATTGAAGCCATGTGAACCGGCAACCCCAACCCATTCATGTACAACCACTCCGAACCCAACAACTTCAATAACAATCCATCCGAAGAAATCAAATTATGCCAAACAGTTGTACTTGCTATGAATATGGCAGTACAGAACGTTTCAAGAGAGATTGCCCAAAGTTGAACCAAGGTGTCGTGGAAGATGAACCTCATGACAAGCATCAACCTCTGATCAAGCAAGGAGCCGTGCTTTTGTGAGTAATTCAAATGAAGCACGTCATGATCCAAAAGTGGTATTAAGTACGTTGTAGTTTTAAATCAATAGGCTTCAGTGATATTTTTACGGTCGTCGACAGAAGTTAGTTCCTGCTAACCTCCTACCCTTTGGAAAGATACCGATTAGTGAAACTATAGAACCCTATACTGTAGAATCGCTAACGGTAAATCCCTAATGGTTAACTAAATTGTGCGGAATTGTCCTATTATTCTGAACGATTAACCTTTCCTTATTGACCTACGACCAGTAGAGCAAAGAACTTTTGACGTAATAGTTAGCATGGATTGGCTAACTCAACATGAAGCAGAAATCAAATATGAAAAGAAGATGATTAGAAGCTCTCTTTCGGACGATGAAGCGATTAAATACAGAGAAAAGTGTACGGTATTATGTTGCCACTCAAATCTCATCTTGAGATGTTATAATATTTACGACAAGAAGACGGGGTGTATTTAACAAACGTGATTGCCAAAGTATTTAAAAGAAAACATATAGAAGATATCCCAGTGGTACGCAAATTTCCACAAGTTTTCCCAGAAGAACTCCCTGGATTACCGCCAACCCGACAGGTCGAATTCAGAATCGATTTAATGTCTCAAGCTGGCCCTGTTGCTAAAGCACCCTACCGACTTGCACCGTCCGAGATGCAAGAATTATCCAATCAGTTACAAGAATTGTTGGATAAGATTTTATACGACCTAGTTAGTCACCATGGGGTGCACCAGTTTTAATTGGGAAATGAAGGACGGAAGTGTTAGGATATGTGTTGATTAGGGAGAATTGAATAAAGTGACGATCAAGAATAGGTATTCACTTCTTCGAAGTAAATGATCTGTTTAACCAACTGCAAAGGGCAATTTATCTTTAGAAAATTGATCTTATATATAGTTATCACCAAATGAAAAATCCAAGAGGAGGACGTTGCAGCAACAGCGTTGCGGACTCGCTACGGCCATTATGAATTCTTATTCATTCCGTTCGGGTTAACAAATGCGCAGGCAGTATTCATGGAACTCATGAATCGAGTCTGTAAACCTTACTTTGACAAATTTTTCATAGCATTCATTGATGATATTTTGATATATTCGCAACGTAAAGAAGAGCACGAACGACGATTAAGGAAAATTGTGGAAGTGTTAAAACAAGAAGAGCTATACGCGAAGTTTTCAAAATGTGATTTTGAATAAAGAAGGCATAATCCCTTGGTCATGTTGTAAAGCAACAAAGATTTCACAAAGATCCAAATAAGATAGAAACCATTAAAATTGTGCCAAGCGCCGATTTTAAGTCTCCCCGATGGAGACGATGGTTTGTCGCGTATTGTGACGCATCGCGTAAAGGGTTAGGATGCGTGTTGACGCAGTATATTAAGGATATAGCCTATGCTTCCCGACAGTTAAAAGTACACGAGTAAAATTACACTACTCACGACTTAGAACTGGGAGCGGTTATCTACGCACTTAAAATGTGGAGACATTGTCTCTACGATACGAAGTGCACCATCTTCACCGATCATAAAATTTTGCAGCACATATTTGATCAGAAGGAACTGAATATGAGGCAACGAAGATGGGTCGAGTTGTTAAGCGATTATGACTGTGACATCCGTTATCACCCTGGCAAGGCTAACGTCGTAGCCGATGCCTTGAGTAAGAAAGATCGGGTTAAGCCCTTACGAGTGCGAGTGCTGGGGATGATAGTCCAGTCGAACCTTCGAACCTGATTCGAGTCGCTCAACGTGAGGCGTTGAAAGAGGAACAATTGGAAAAGAAGGAATCTTACGGCAATGAGGAGAATTTCGAACAGCGTGTGGACTAAATTCTCTACTTCAAAAAAAAAATCGGGTTTGGATCCCGACCCTCCATGACCTTCGTGAATTAATCATTGACGAAGCGCATAGATCGAAATAATCCATACATCCGGGATCGGATTTGACTATTGATGATACGGATATCTGAAAGGATTTTTATTAATGGTCGAGTTTGGAGAAAGATATGGTTACGTGTGTTGGTGAATATTGAGTTATGCAAGAGATAAGGCAACACACCGAAAACCCTAGGGAACGCCACAACGACAGAAAATTCGCCAATGATAGTGGGAATAAATTACAATGAATTCTTGCCTAAATTCCTGATGGTGAAATGGTATCTCGTCGTGGAGTGCCATTTTCAATGATCTCAGATCGAAATAGTCATCCTACTTCCATTATGAGAAGGCGGGGAAAGAAGCATCGAGAGCTTGAAGCTTTCTATGAGTGAAGTAATTATCACCAATTTGTTAAATTGGAAAATGGGCGTCACTCAAGCCATGAGATTTGAATTGATTCGAGAAACAACCAATCGGATTTATAATATTTAAGACAAGTTGAAAGCAGCGCGTGATTGGCAAAGGGTTTATGCCAACGTTCAAAGGAAACCATTGTTCCTGAATAGAGGTGACAAGGCATTTTAAGGCATCACCTTAGAGAGAGGTGATATGAGGTTTGGCAAAACCGAAAATAGCTTCTTAATAAATTGGACCCCATGAGAACTATCTCCATGGTTGGTCATTTAGTTTATTGATTAAAGTACTCTAGGGGCTAAGTACTATACAGGATATTTTGCCATGTATACGGATTGAAAAGTGCCTAAGCGATGAGGCAACGAAAGTACTAGTAATAGAGGTACTCATAGAAGACATGCTTGATATCATAACTAATTCCGTAGAGATAGTAGACGGGAAAAAAAAAAAAAAACTAAACAGTTTGGACATACCAAGCTTTATTAATTAAGATTAAGTGGAATTCACAGCGAGGACCAGATTATACTTGGTAACGCGAGGGTGAATTCTGAAGAAAAAAAAACCCCCACCTTTCTCTCGAAAGGAGATAGAGGGCGTGTAAAATTTCGAGGACGAAATTTCTTAACGGGGGGAGAATGTAACGATTACGACGAAACCAGGTATACCCTAACCGGTAGACGTTAGTTACGGCATAGGTAATGTCGGGTACATGAGTTACCATGGTAATTATACGAGAATACATGGTTCATTGTGTTGATTGTACGTGAATATATAATTCATCGTATTGAATATGCGATTAAACGATCGATAGTTATTGAAACCCGAGTGAATCGAGGGTTCAATTATAGACGAGATATATGATATTTAGTGATGTTACGAAGTATTAAAGCTTCGGGATAAGTGGATTAAAGCGCAGAAAAAGGATTTCGATTTAATGGTACGTCGGTACGTTAAACGAAACCTTTATTACCAGACCGAGCAAGAGACGATCGATCAAGCCGAAAAAGATGCACAATTATTAATACTATGATGTTTTAAGTTAATAAATGTCATGATTTAAGTTTTTAAATCGGTTTTATATAAATTTTATTTTAAGCCGAAAAACGACCGTTTTAGCCTCGTTTTAAGCCGAATTAAACGTTTAACCGAAAAACGAACTGAACCAGATTAGCCAAAACATTATCCAGATTACGGAAATCCAAATGAGTGGCCAAGAATGAATATGTGGGTCCCACCCCACCCTTTATGAGTTCCGATCGGCCCCTTGGCCTTCATTTTCTTTTTTTTTTCTTTTTTCAATCAACAATCCACAAGCTTCATCAATTCCACTCAATTTCATGAACTAAAAACCGAGATTTGGAGCAAGAAAATCAAGGTAAAGATGGAATTATATACGTTTTCATTTTCGTTTCTTGAGTTTGTTTGCAAGAAAATGAGGTTTCAAAGATGAAAATCGATTCTTGCATGATCAAGTGATGTATACGGGTTATACAAGGGATCTTGGTCCAAGAAAGGAGTTAAACGAACCGAAAACGAATTTTTACGGTTAAATCTTTGTTTTTGGAATCATAACCGAAACCATGAAAGAAATGGCTTGATCGTGAGTGTAACTTGCTTGGTATTGTGGTATGTTGATTGTAGGCTCTGTATTTAGTGGTAGATAAGGCGGAAAGACGAGTTTGTAGCTCGTAGTGGCGGAAAACGAAAGGTATATTCGGTTATGTTCGGTTTTGGGAAATTTGGACAGATTGTTGATGCTTTAGAGTTAGGTCATAAAATTTTACAGATGTGTTAAACACATGAAAATATGAGTTCTGTGAATTTTTGGTAATTTTTGGATAAAGGATGAATATTTGGTGAATTTAATGCTCGGTTTTGGCCAAAAATGGTGAAAAATAGTTAAATATCATGAAATATTCTGGAAAATTTCAGATAAGCTTTTCATATCATGTATAAGTCACACACAAAATTTTAGGTCCGTTGGAGAAGTCTAAGTAGGCTTTTCG
The DNA here is from genome assembly GCF_021521415.1 of Bidens hawaiensis. Classification (NCBI taxonomy): domain Eukaryota; kingdom Viridiplantae; phylum Streptophyta; class Magnoliopsida; order Asterales; family Asteraceae; genus Bidens; species Bidens hawaiensis. The sequence continues at coordinate 5,498,823 of NW_027491041.1, forward strand.
GTTAAATAAGTTCTAGGGATTTCTAGTTCGGTTTTAGTAAAAAGGGCATGTAAAAGAAGATTTTGGTTCTGGAAAAATTACAGGGGACTATGTGGATGGCAGAGGACATCCAGGAAAAATTTGGGATTTTTCTAAGATCGTTTGGTATTTACGACATATTTAGTGTTTAAATGGTGTTTAAAAATAGATAAATAAATTTTAAATATAGAAATTAATTCTGGAAATATTTTTATAAAATTCCCCACTGTTAAAAAGTGATTTGTACAAAATTTCAAGATCCGAGAGTAAACGGATAATTATTTGTGCTAATTATCAAACTTTTAAAGTTAAAACGCGTAAACCAGTGAAGTTCGCTTAAGCGAGCTGACTGGTGTATAAAGACCCTAAAATGAACTATTTTCATATAAATGAGTTAAACAAGTAAAAATAAATCATCCGAAAATAATTCGGATGATTTGAGTAATTTTAACCTATTTTAACAAGTTTCCGGTACGCTAAAGACGGAAACGGGTCCAGCGGCCAAACGGGGCGTCTAAACCGAGCTCAAATTTCACAACTTTACTTAAACTATCAGTCAACGACTATTTTCGGGTCGTGTGTGACCAAACTCATTTTTGAAACACAAAAACGAATAACCGTGCTAGGCACGCAAAACTAGAAAAACGACTAATAGTAATTGGGACCTTGGAACTCTAAACGACATCACAATCTGAGTCCGGAGAAGTGTTTCTGGGTTAACATTGCCCCCGGAACAGGTACAGTACTGGGTTAACAGTGTCCTAAGATGTACCGGTTGATAAGGTTAAAGATTATATAAACAATAATTGTATAATAACGATCGTAGGAATCATATTTCAGATTGGACGTGTTAATTGATAATGATTGTTGTTACCTGCTTGCATGTGCTAAGGTGAGTTTCACGAGCCCCTTTTTCTGAATTGTTTTCAAATATTTTCCCCGGGCGGAAGCATGTTTCTATTAAAATGTTTAAGTATATACTGAACGCATGGACTTGCGTGTGTTTATAAATATTTGATTGTACGGGAATCGTACGGAATGGGTACAGGACTGGGTTAACAGTGTCCCCAGATGTCTTTGGAAGTGTTTCCGGGTTAACATTGCCCCCGGAGTGAGTACAGTACTGGGTTAACAGTGTCCCCAGGGGTTCCTAAAAGTGTTTCTGGGTTAACATTGCCCCCGGAGGGAGTACAGTACTGGGTTAACAGTGTCCCCAGGGGTTCCTAGAAGTGTTTCCGGGTTAACATTGCCCCCGGAGTGAGTACAGTACTGGGTTAACAGTGTCCCCAGATAATATTATATTATGATATGGATTTAACATGGTTTACTAAAATTGTGAAACTCACCAACTATTCGTAGTTGACCCGTTTTCTCACATGCTTTTCAGGCACAATTTAGATGAAGTGATTGCTTACGTGCTAAGTGCTTGATGTGTGTAAGATTTGTGTGCGGGATGTTAGGATACATTATAACAGATAGATATGAATCGTATTGTATGATGTGTGTATCACCTAGACGGTAATGAAAGATGAGATAATGTAATTTTGAAGTATATTAATGCATTCAGTTTTCTTTATAAACAATGTGGTTGATATCAGAGGTGTCTGTCGCATCCCGTTTACGTTTCCGCTGGGGTTGCGGGTGTTACAGCTGTAGATAATCATCGTCCATCAATACTTTTATTTAGGCCATTCGGTGTATATAATGTGGCTTCGAAATAGACACTTGGAGGTTTAGTGTCATATTTAGCGTCTTAATTTAAAAACCTGGCTGGGAGTCCGGCACAGGTCATGCTACTTTTCATATGAAATTGATAAACATGATGTTCGTCATGATGGATAGCAACGAATATTAGGCTTTGATTGACTCAGAAAAGTCAAGCACGATGTATCTTTGGTAGAACCAACAAATCCTCGGTCAAGGTTTGACCGAGAATGCTTTAACAACTCTTCAAACCGAAGATCTCTCTGATTCACCAGAAGGAATCTGGTCAGTCCATGCCGAAAACCTCAGAGCACTGTTCATCATCTTCAACATGCCACCAATCATCATTAATGACCAAACCTGTAACTACAATCAATGACTAAAACCAATCATCAGTAACTTCAACATAGATCAAACAAACCGGTTGAATAATGAATCAAAATCAAATAATCTCTAACAATCTCTCAACCATAATAGAGTTCCTTACCTATTTAAAGAAATTTTTTTTGAGAATCTTAAGGTGACAAGAAAAGAAGTAAGGCAGCAAGATAGGTGAAAGATTTGATGGTTAGAGTGAGAGAAGATTGTAGAAGATAAAAGAAGTTGAATTTTTCAAGATTAATGAGTGCCTTTATAGACTACCTGGTCACATCAGACCAGACCGAAAACCATGATTGCCGAAAACATGTGGCAGAGAACTGTTCACTGAAGACAGAGAACTCTCAAATCTGGCCGAGAACAAGAAGCAACAGAGAACATCATCATCACAAGCAACTAGGACCAAAAATGATAGAGCCGAGAACTCAGAAATAATGTTTAACCGAGAACTCTAACCGAGAATGGTTACTCTTTAAAAATATCTCAGCGCACTTTGAAAAGTATCCCGACTTATGTGAAAAACGATCTCTTAAAAGCTTTGTTTAGATATGAGTAAACACGAGGCAAAAATAAATGAGAATAGAAACATAAAAATAAACATAAAATAAAACTAAACTAAAACAAAATTTTCTTATCCAGTCTTTAGAAAATCAAAGTATATTGGGATTAAATTTCAGCTATAGAACATGAGATCATATTGATTGAAGTACTTTCACAATGATTCATTTTCAGCATTATTGTGACATAGCGAAAAGGTTGATAGTAGGTAATTTTCATGATTTTCATTGCATTAGTGATATGATTAGATTCGATTAAGCATAAGACTTACATGGACATCACTTGTGGACCTCTAATGCCCCTTATCTATTCTCAAGGCGTATTTGGCTTTCCCCAGATCACCCCAATTTGACTCCAACCCCTTAGTACTTGATCAAAGTATTTTTCTCTATACAAAATGATTTTAAGCTTTAAGGTTGAACGTTGGACTTACATGCCATCCGGACTTACAAGCCTTACATTCAGGGTGTTTAGGACTTATTTTGGGTGTCCCACCCCTGTAGTTCCCTGAGACCCCTTTAAGCTTTTAGAAAACAATTTAATGATGAATTAAATAATAATAAATTTTTTTTTTATGAAATATAACCTTTTTGGTGATCAAGATACTAACGGGCTCGTGTATGACTGGGTAATTGCTTTTCTGCCTATTATTCGGAGAGATGTGTCTAGGGACATGCAAAAATTTTCAAAATGACTCTCCACAATAAGTTTAGCAGATTTAGTTTATATCACTTCAACTTTTACGTATTATGAAAAGCTTCCACACACATCAATAACTAATCAAAAGTTTTTTTAGCCTAATAACTTCACACGTTAGGCACTCAAAATCAATTTATCTATCATTTCTCAAAGGTTGGATCAATTCTCATTTGAAAAACTTTAAGCTATCTGAAAAGCTTTTAGCTAAATAACAATATCATTTCCCAGATGATATTCCAAAGACGATTTAAATCCAATTACCTGAGTTGCCTTCAGTTTTCAGGTGAATGGCTGTCCTATGTGTCTACAGGTAGACAATAGGACCAAACACATAATAAAATGTGTCCATCAAACTTTAAGTGGCCGACATGATTTTCAGTGAAAGAACTTAAACTGATAGTTAAACCAAAAATTAAGTTTTTTATGTATGTTCAGTTGCCCCGGTCACTTTCAGTTCTAAGGTTAATGGGTATCCCGTGAATCAAGAATTAATAACAGGACCAAACATATGAAATACGTCCGTAGAACTTGAGTAACTGGCATGATTTTAAGCAAGAGAACAAAAAAAAAAATTTTTTGAATTTTTTTATTTTTTTATTTTTTTAAATAAGCGCACACACACACACACACTCTTTTTGTATATTTCTTTTTCTCCCCCTAAATTTGTACAGAAATTATGACACAAAAAAAATTTATGTACACAATTTAAACCTTAAAAATACTTGGTCTTCAAAACGCAGCATCTTGAGAAACCCTACAAGCACATTGAATCTGGCTGTTCCGACCGGCATCGTAAATAGGTCCGCCACATTGTTATCAGTGTGGACCCGTTCAAGATGAATTAGCTTCCGGTCGTAACAGTCACGGATAAAATGAATTTTAATGTCAATGTGCTTGGTTTTAGAATGCTGAACGGGATTCTTAACAATTGCAATGGCAGCATCATTATCACAAAAAATGGGAATATCAAGAAATTCCAAACCGTAATCCAACAGTTGATTTTGCATCCAGATAACCTGAGAGCAGCAAGCTAATGCAACAACATACTCCACTTCAGCAGTCGAGGTGGACACCGTCTATTGTTTCTTACACTGCCATGAAATGAGACGATCTCCTAAGAACTGGCATCCGGCAGATGTAGATTTCCTATCAATATCATCTCCACCATACTTACTGTCAGCAAAAGCATAAAGATCAAATTCTGATTGTTTGGGATACTAAAGACCTAACTTCGGTTGTCTCTTCAGATATCTAAAAATACGTTTGACAGCAATTAAATGAGAGAGTTTAGGATTAGCCTGAAAACGAGCACACTGACAGACTGCAAACATGATATCGGGTCGGCTGGCGGTGAAGTACATTAGAGACCCGATCATTGATCGATAGTATGTTTGATCTACGGGACTCCCTTCCGGATCAGATGACAGTAAAGGCCTTTCCGCCATTGGAGTGTTAGCACTCTTGGAGTCTTGAAACTCAAACTTTGCGAGCATATCCTCAACATACTTTCCTTGATGCAGAAAAATTCCCGTGGAACTTTGGCGAAGCTGTAACCCCAAAAATGTTGTCATGTCACCCAACGAACTCATCTCAAATCTTTTCTTCATAACTTCTTCAAATTCTGCACACAATTCAGCACTGGTGGATCCAAAGATAATGTCGTCTACATAGATCTGGACTAAGATCAAATCTTTTCCGACAGATTTGCGGAACAGAGTTTGATCAATGGTTCCTCGCTTGTAGCCATGATCTAGAAGATGTGCTGTCAATGTAGCATACCATGCTCGAGGAGCCTGATGAAGCCCATACAATGCCTTGTCTAATTTGTAAACATGATTTGGCTTCTTTGAATCAATAAAACCCGATGGCTGATCCACATATATCTCTTCCTTGACCTCGCCATACAGAAAAGCGGTCTTAACGTCTATTTGATACACTGTGAACCCCATAAATGAAGTGAAGGCTAGAAAAATTCCGATGGCTTCAAGTCTAGCCACCGGAGCATAAACCTCAGTGTAATCCAACCCTTCAACTTGATGAAAACCACGAACCACCAATCGAGCCTTGTTTCGAACAATAACCCCGGTGTCATCTTGCTTGTTCCGGAACACCCATCTCGTATCAAGTGCTTTCTTTCCCTCCGGTAACTCAACCAATTTCCAAACTTTCAACTTGTCAAACTGATTTAACTCTTCATGCATAGCGTCTACCCAACTGGGTTCCTGGAGGGCCATGTCTACTATCTTTGGCTGAATCTGAGATAAGAAACAGGAAAACAAACAACTGTTTATATTTCCAGTCTGACTTCTGGTGGACACGCCCATTTCAAGAGGACCTATGACGTTCTCAATTGAATGATCTTTCTGAATTATTGAAGGAAGTAATTGGTCGGAAACATCATTGGTAGAATTCAAGTTTGACAAAGTCACGTCAATGTCAGCAAGGGGGTTATTCCATCCGGAGGTCACTGTACTATGTGAGTACGAAGTGCTGGCGACATATTCATTTGAAATGACATCGGGAAATAGTGTGCTCCTGAAAATCTGACGAATAGGACTCTCCCCCTCGACTGTCACGGTATCTTTAGACTAACTTAGCAAACATTCATTTTCCGGAACTGCTATCGGCTGAGAGACGGATGTGGGTTTGTCGTCAATAACTGGGTCTGGGATGTCGTCATCCAGAAGTGGAGAGATGTGGGATATTGCATGTGAGTCATCTTTCTCAGCATCCACTGTAGTGCTACCTGAAGGTTCTGTGTTGATGACCGGAAACACATTGAAAGGTTTGAAGAGTTCATTATAATCGAATAACCAGTCCGGACCAACACGAGCATCAGTCTCGTTTTCTTCCAACCAACGAACATCATAAGATTCTAGAATCTGTTTGATAGACTTGTTGTAGACCCTGTAGGCAGTATGGCCCGCATAACCAACAAAGTAGCAATCATCAACTTTGGCCCCAAATTTCGGAGTAGACTCGAGGTTCAGTAGAGTGCATGGGCAACCAAAAGCCTTAAAGTGCGCGACAGTAGGCTTATGTCCATAAATCTTATAAGGAGTCTTCATTTGTGATTTGTTGATTATCACCCGATTCTGAACATAACAGGCCGTATTAATAGCTTCTGCCCAGAAAAATAATGGCAGCTTAGAATCACACAGCATGGTCCTTGCCGCCTCAATAAGAGTCCTGTTTCTCCTTTCAGCCACACCATTCTGTTGTGGAGTCCGAGCTGAACTGTACTGACGAAGCACTCCCCTCTCAGAATAAAAATGATTCAAGGATGCATTCTTGAATTCCGTACAATTGTCACAACGAATTTCTTTCAGCTTTAAATTCAACTGATTTTCCATAAGCACCACGAATCTCTTGATCGGCTCTGCAGTTTCACTCTTATTGGACAAGAAAACACCCAAGTAAAACGTGAGTAATCATCAGTGATAAACAAACAGTAAGAACTGCGAGAGAGACTTAAAACATGAACCGGACCTAAAAGATCCATATGCAATAGCTGAAGAACGGAGGAGATGGTGTTGATCAGTTTTGGCTTGTGAGATTTATGATGATGCTTGCCCAGAGCACAAGCCACACACTTTTCAATGGTAACAAAATCCTTAACGGGTAATCCACGTACCAAATCATTCTTAGCAAGTCGGTTTAGATTTTTCATATTTGCATGACTAAGACGACGATGCCAAAGCATTGCATTATGCTCTGACACTTTTGAGAACAAACAGGTTATTTCATCAGGAACATTTTTGTTCATGTCGATCACGTAAGCATTATCTTTTCGTTGTGATTGAACATGAATCCAGTCTTCTGGTATAATGATACCCGGTTTCAAAATCAAACACTCCTTTTTAGTAAAATGAGTTGAAAACCCTTTGTCACATATTTGTGACACGCTCAGCAAACTGTGCTTCAATTTAGGAACGAAATTAACATTTTCAAATTTTAGAACACCGTTACTTACAGTACCCTTCTGTGTGATCTTTCCCTTTTCTCCACCCGCAAAAGACATATACCCACCATTAAAAGTTTGAATGTCGTGTAGCTGGGAAATGTCTCTTGTCATGTGCCTGGAACAGCCACTATCAACATACCACGGTCTGATGATATTCCTCCATAGCTGCTCCTGCACAAAGTGCGGGATTAGTTAGATTTTGGCACCCAGTCCATAGTGACACTGGGTACACCTGACTCATCTATACTTGTTACGGGCTGCCATGACATATCTTCTCGATTATCTAATGTGGAAAAAGAAACCTTCTTTACCGGAGACTTAGGCACCCATTTATATTTACCATTGTAAGATTTATTGTTGTTTGTACGAATGGATGGTTTAATCTCTAGCTTGCGTGTAGAGGGAACAAACGAATTTGTTCTCCCGACAGGCCAATGTTTAGAAATCGAGTTAATTTTTGAAGTAGAAACATGGTTTCCACCCCTTTTCTGAGACATGTTAGGCTTGGTCTGATGAGGACTAAACCTGCCAGATTTGTTTCGGTTCCAATCACCATAAGAGGGATTAGCCTTATGATGCCTAAATCTTTGCCTGTATGAATTGTGAGGCTTATAGGGCATATTCCTCTGATAAAATCCATAATATGGAACATATGGACGATGTGGACAATTTCTGGCAATATGACCGGGAGTGCCACAGTTAAAACACGTTTTTCGCTTTATGTAAAAATCATTTTGGGCAACTCCTTGTCTGGACTGGTTGTGTGGACCAGTTTGTTTAAACTTGCGAGAACCATGTTTCACATTGTGAAACTTATCACCTTGTTTGTCATTAGAGCATTCCGCTTTAACAATTTAGGTGGTAGATACTTGTTGAATTTTTTAGATTTTTCAATTTTGTTTGAAACCACATTTTCAGAATTTAAAGTTTCAACTGAATCAACCACACAAGAATCGTTGCTCTTTAAAACAGAGCCCACACAAACAGTCGGAATAACATAATTCAAGTTAGGTAGTTTCAAAGTAACATCAGAATTAAAGTCTTTATTAAACGAAACATAAGCTTCATCATCCTCATCAGTCCAATCCTCAACAATTACTTTCTCTGCACATGAAGTAAACATGTTAGTATCGTTCACTCTTGAGGTGGATGCACTCACATGATCAGATATGTCATTCTTATCATGTTTACCATACTTCATGTCCTGTACCTTTTCTTCCTGTTCATTGGTGACAGGAAGTTGAACATAGTTGTCATTATAAGGTGGAGGTACCTTGCTGTATCCTAATCCCTCACCTTCCTTCTCCTTCCAGCATAATTGATTGTCAATCATTGAATTAACTACCTTACTGAAACCTTCGAACTTCTTAAAATCAAGTTCAGCTCTTTCAAATTTAGCATTTAAGTTCAAAATTTCCAAATTGGAGGCTTCCAGTTTAGCACTTAATTCAACAATTTCCTGCTTGGCATCTAGGTGGTGACAACACTTTATACTGAATTCAGACTTAAGCTTAGAGAGATCCTTTTTATATGCTTCTATTTTATCTACGAAGGATTTTTCATTTTTCTTAAGTTTAAAATTTTCTGATTTTACTCTTTCCATGTCTCTGATTAAGTTATCATTATGAAGTTTATATAATTTGATTTTATCAACACAATCTAGAGAGCATGGTTGAAAGCTTACCTCAGATGAGCCGGAGGGAGTGAACGCCATGAATGCGAATTGAAGTTCCTTGACTTGCTCCTCAGCAGCGTTTTCCTCTTCAATGTCTTCAACATTTGCAAAATTTGCGGTCTGATTTCTGATGTTGAGAGCAGCCATCTGATCCTCCCAAGAGAACTGTTGAGCAATCAATCCCCTTTCACCATTTCCCGAACTCTCACCAACATCTCCCCTAGCATTAACCACTGGAACCAGCGCCATTTCTGTGTTACCTTCCTTCGTTGTGTTAGTACATTCACGAGCAAAATGACCTTGCTTGTGACAGTTATAACACCTCAGAGTGTTCTTGTTAAAACCCACTTTCTGATTATTAGGCATGTTCCAATTGTTTCAACCAGTCCTCTTAGTGAATTTCTTGGCACGAAACACTGCCATGGCGATTTTCCAAGCTATATCCATTTCCTCAACATCGTCAGGGTGAATCTGATCGAGTTCAGCAGCCACAACTGGTTGAACCAAGTCTCCAGCTAGAAATGCATTATAGTAGTTCATGAATCCTGCCATTAGAGCTATGTTCTCCTGAGTCTCTTTCGGAATGGAGGGAAACTGGCTTGAATTCTGACCTTGAGCAATTCCAGCAGATGAAGGTTGTGCAGACTTGGTGAAGAAAAATGGAGCTTGTTGAGGCGGAGTAGAGGAAGACTGGCCTTGAGTGGACTTAAACATCTGAAAGTTTCCTTGGGTAGGAGGTTGCTGATTGGCCTTGAACATGTAAAAACTATCTTGAGAAATAAGAGCACTGTTGGAAGCAATGTTGTAACCAGCTGCACTGTTAGAATTTGCATGATTTATTGCACGTTGCTGGTCGTCCATTTCACATGCCTTGATAGTAGTCATCATCTCAGAGTTAGACATTCTGTTGAGATATTTAGTCTTCTTGATAACCGCAACATTCATATCCCAGCTTTTGTGTAATGAGTTCACCAGTTTGTCGTTTATCTTTGAAGTTGCTAGATAAATACTAGCAGATCTCATTTCAGTCACTAGAGATATGAACCTTTGGAGTTGAGTTTCCAACGACTCCCCCAGAACATGGTTAAACATGTTGAACTTTTGTCGTAGCAAGTCTTGGCGACTCCTTTTCATATCTTCATTTCCCTCATACACCTCGATTAGTGCCTCCCATAGTTCTTTGGTAGATTGAAGTTCTCTAAAACCAAGGGTAATCTCAGGTGAAAGAGCCATGGTTATAGTTGATAAGGCCCTTTCATCCTCTTTAACTTTGGCAAAATCATCATCATCATACTGTGCAACCGGCTTCACAACAACCTCATCTGAATCTTCACGTTGATACGTGATGATTTAGGGTCCTCTAACAATGCTTCTCCACATCTTAGCATCTTTCATTTTAACATACTTTTCAAATCGAAATTTCCACTCACTAAACCCCTCATGAGACAATAGGCGAGGTATACGAGTTGTTGTCCCCATTATTGAATCTAGTTCTTGATGAAGTAGAGCACTTGATGATACATTGCTGTTGGTTAACTGTTCCATTTTTAAATTAATTTAAAAATTGATTTTGGTCCAGAAGATTTTTATATTCCTAGTCCAAGTATCGGATCCAAATAAACTAATCAGGTCCAAATAGAGCCTGCAGTTTACTAAGCCGAGAACTAAAGGTTGACTGAAAACACCTTCAGTCAACAGAGAACACTTCTATTGATCGAGAACAATAATTATTGACCGAAAACTCAAGTCAACCGAGAACTGCCCTAGCTGAAAACTAGTAGTAGCCGATAACTAAGTGTAACTGAGAACTGATTGTGGCCGAAAACTAGTTGTTAGCCGAGAACTGTTGTGGCCGAGTACTAGTTGTAGTCAAGAACTGTTGTGGCCGAGAACTAGTTGTAGCCGAGAACACTGAATCTCACCAAAAGTGAATCTGAAGCATAACAAACTTCTGAGAAAGTTGGGATTTTGTTTGTTTCCAAACCAAAACCAATCTTTTCCCAAAAGTGATTCTCCTTCTTCTCCGATCACTTGTTCACCAAAAATACAAGCAAACCACCAATAAATCAAGATCTTGAATCCTTGATATTACAATAACGAGCTTGAATAGGTCTAAGGCTCTGATACCAATTGTAAGTCCCGAATCTGGATCACTACAATTATGATATCAACAGTCTAGGTGTTGGTGCGGAATTCCAACACTAGATGATTCAAGAATACAAACACAGTACCAAGAACTTGCTTCAAAACACACGTCGGGTGCTTAAGCACTATTAATACAATACTCGTCTATGATAATCCTTAGACGGGCAAAAACACGTGAACGAACTACACTTTAACCCTATACAATGCATTCTATATATATAGGGAACCAGCATACTGGCCCAACAAAAGCCCAAAGCCCACCGAGAACCACTAAAGTTCTCGGCTTACATAATATACCCTATCTAAGCCCAACCTACAAGCATAAACCACAAATATAGCCCAACAAGATTGGCATCAGCAATCATGGTCCTTGCAGCTTCAATCAATGTTCTGTTTCTTCCTTCTGCAACACCATTTTGTTCAGGAGTTCTAGGTGCACTGTATCGTTGAAAGATCCCTTTAGACGTGCACAATTCTTCCATTGTTCCATTTTTGAATTCTGTCCCATTGTCACTTTTAATGACCTTTACTTTTCTTTAAAGTTGATTTTCCATTTTCAGCACATAGGTTCTAATCAAATATGGGGTTTCATCATTGTTGCCCATGAAGTATACCCAAGTAAACCTTGAATAATCATCAGTGATCACTAGGCAGTATCTCTTCTTTCCAATACTTAGAACACTTACAGGACCAAAAAGATCCATGTGTAACAGTTCCAAGATCTCATCAATGGTGTTTATCATTTTGCTCTTATGTGAGGATTTATGTTGTTTCCCTTTGAGGCAATATGTGCATTTTTCTTCAACCTTGAACTCTCTTGTGGGAAGGCCTACAATGTGTTCACCTTTCACTAGTTTGTTCATGTTCTTAAAATTTACATGACACATCTTCCTATGCCACAGTTTGGTCTCATTTTCAGTGGCTTTGGAAACAAAGCACGAACCACCTCTAAATGTAGCAGTGTTCTTTCTAAGCTCATAGAGGTTGCCATTTCTTGAAGCCATCATCATGATCATCTCAGTTGGAATCACAAACTCAGGCTTCAAAATCAGGCAATGTTCATCATTGAAGGCTACCTTGTACCCTTTATCACAAACTTGAGAAATGTTGAGTAGATTGTAATGCAGTCCTTCAACATGCAGCACATTCTTAAAGGATATCTTGCCATTGGTGAGTGTTCCTCTTCCAACTATCTTCCCTCCATTTTCATCACTCCCAAAAGAAACTGGCCCTTCATATTTTCTTTCATAATTGATTAGTGCACTTCTGTCACAGGTCATGTGCCTAGAACATCCACTATCCATGTACCATAAGTCATTACTGTTCAAGGACTATTCCTGCACATACATATAAAACAGAATTAGTTGGAATCTGAGTCACAAATTGCATCAGTTTGTAATTCAGTGTCAGGTGAAGATTCATCAGGAGTTGAAACTGGAACTGGAAGTGGGTCATCATACACAACTTCACATTCTTCTTCTGAATCTAAATCTGACCCAGCTTTCACAACTTGTGACTTGATTAATTCTTTAGTTTGCTCAATCACATAGTTTTTCTTTTCAGTCAACTCCTTCTTAGTTTTCCATTGGAACCCTCTAGGTTCATAACCCTGCTTCATCAAAAATTTCTCATCCCCATTAAGAAGACCAGGTCTAATATTTTCTTTTCCTTTGTCACTAGACCTTTTGTTCTTTATAGGTTTGCTTGATACTCTTGGTTCATCTTTGATCTTCAAGACTTTTTTCAGTCTCTTTTCAAGCATTGACCTTTTCTCTTCATCATCTGAACTGCCTTTTTCTTCATTTAAGTATTTTTGATACATTTTCTTGTATCCTTTCATGTCAAAGCCACAAACCACATCAGTAACTTCAAACTCTTCCTCTTCAAACCAGCAAGAGTCAGTGTGATGACCATAGGCATCACACTTCTTGCACCAGACCTTTCCATAGCTCCCCATATCTTCAAGCAGTTGCTTGTGTTTAATTTTGTCACTGGGTTTGGGGAAGTCAAAGCCTAGGGAGGTTTTAGGACATAAGGAATTGCTGAAGTCCATCTTGATTGGTTTGTTCAGATCAGGCTCCAGATGATATTTTTCTTTGACAAACACCACAAGTTTCAATTTGGATAAGGTTCTTGAATTGCTTCCCTTTTCCTTCTCCAACAGATCTTCTCATTGGCACATACTCCACATCTCCAATGTCAAATAGTTCATGGTTTGAGAAGACTGGATAGATTGGAGGATGTGACCGATCATAAGAAGATTTCATTGAAGCTTCATCTCTTTTCTTGATTTCAGATTGTGGTCTAGCACAAATATCAAACACTACATGTTCTTTTCTCATTCTTTCATAGTGCTTCTTCAACTTTGGAGTCATCTTTGGGAGGAGAGGAATCTTTTCATTTTTCTTCTTGCTGGATCCCTTTTTCTTCTTTCGCTTAGATGATTTAGTGCTTCCACAGCTGCAATTACTGTCTTCACTTGAGTACTCACTCCACTTCTTTTTCTCACTTTCCATCTTATCAGTCTTCTTAATCTCTGGTTCCTCACTCTGTTTTACTGCAAACTCTCCTTTCTTATCCACAAACACATCATCATATTGCTTCACAAACTCAGCTTTATCATCAAACACATCCTTGAATTGTTTCAGATATTCACTTCTGCTCTCCTTGTCTACTTTCAGTGGGTAGCTATCAAGAAAGGTAGTGGCACATTTTTATACTTTTCTTCCTCGGTTATTTTATCCACATAACCAACTATATTTCCTGTAGAAACAAGATTCTACAAGAATTCCATCTGAATCAACATGTTAGCATTTTTCAATTTCTCTTCAGCATACATCTTCTTCAACCCCTCAATTTCGATTGTCATTTTTTATTGGGTTTGGTATGCCATCATACAATCCTCTTCAAGTCCCTTGATTTGACTTTCATAAGTTGCTTCACTGGCTTCATATACATTCAAGAAGGCTTCACTAGTTCATCAATAGTACTAATAAGATCAAAAAGTGAAATATCATATTGTACATGCGCATTGAAGATTTAGGCTTGTCCTGCACTCTTGCCATAAAAGCAACATTTGCCTTCTCAATCTTAGCAGCATGGTTACTCCAATCAAATTCCCCATCCTGTGGATCCCTGGTTACTACAACATTCCCTTGATCTCTCAGCTGGTTCACATTGTTCTGATTGGCTCTGTTTTGATTAGTGTGAACCTTCATTTGTTTGTTTCGTTGAGGTTGAAGGGTTTGTTGCTAGGGTCTGTTTGGATTTTGATAGGGGTTTTGGTTGGTGATATGAGTTCTCTGGTGCTGGAAATTTTGATTCTAGTTTTGATAGAATTGGTTCTGATTTACTTTGTTACCTACTTGCTTGGCATGTTGCACTCTCTAGCAAAATGTCCTGGTTGTTGACAATTATAATAGATGGCCTTTGATTTGTCAAATCCGATTCTTTCATTCGGTCCATTAAAGCTTGTTCTTCCGGTTCTATTATACAACCTTTTGCTCCTCACTGCTAACATAGCTGCCTGCCACTTTATGTCCATGTCTTCCAAGTCATCGGCATCGATTTGTTTAAGATCCTCCTGCACAATACTTGTGTTGATCAGGTTCTTGGCGACGAAAGCATGGTATGACTCAGTAAACATAGAGAACAATGCTTGATAGTCTGTTCCTTGAGCATTGTTGTTCTGCATAAATGTTGACTACCCATTTGCTGTAGAGGTAGTGTCATCTTCAATCAGCTGAACATTAAACTTTGACTGGCCACCACTACATGTTGAACTTGTTTCTGATGGTTCTTCAACAATAGGCTGCTGGTTCTTGATTGAGAGATTGCCCATTGGTGCTACAAGAGCATTATTCACTTGAAAACATGGCTTGTCCTCTCTAATCATATGATTTTTGATCATATCTTGTTCTGCAGCTTTAAGAAATGAAATCACATCATCCAGCTTAAAATTGGGGAAACTGACTTTCTCCTTAATAAACTTGCTGGCAGTGTACCATTCACCGGACAAGGATGACAAGAGCTTCTTGTTCAGCTCAAAGTCAGAGTTCTGCAGATCTGTTGTTCTTATGTCGTTTACAATCATCATAAACCTCTGCAATATTGATTTTAATCTCTCTCCGTCTTTAAACTTGAACCTGTCTAGCTGTTGCTTCAGTCTATCTTTCTTGATATCTCTTAGTTTAGTACATGTTGATGACTGCATCAAACATACCCTTTGTGGTTTTGTGGTGATTGAAAGTTGTCAAGATTTCCCAAGAAAGACCTAACTTCAACATCGACAAAGCCTTATCGTCCCGTTTCTTCATTTTTAACTCAACAGTTGCATTGTTGTTCGGAGCTGTTGAAGGAACATAGTTTCCTTCAGTGATAGAAGTCTAAAGCTCTGGGTCGTTGTAGTTTACAGCTGCTTCGAATAGCACCTTCCATTTGATGAAGTTTTTTTATCCAAGCAATCTTGGAATCTTGTTGGTGGAGACTTCTTGGTCTTCCATTTCAGCAGATCTGGAATTTGCAGTAATGAAAAAGAGCAAAGCTTCAAGCTTTTTCACAAACCTTCTGTCCCGTGGCCTTCAGCGAGCTTACACAAGCTTTGATACCACTTGTCAGGACCATGAATCGGGTGAAACCTTCGAAAATGTTGACAAGAACAAATCGATTTTGCAACCCAAAGGCCTGTTGAATATCCCGGCGAAATCAGGATATCCAACGAGTGGGAACGAAGGAGTGAAAATAACAAACACAAAACAATAATAGGTAATCAATAAAAGCACATTCAAAGACAAAGATTCACTGTATTAAATGAGTCATTAATGAAACAGTGAAAGAATGTCTAGGGTTTCGTGTATGACGGTGGCGGCGGCTGTACGATGAAACAAATAGAATATTCTTTTAAAATGTTTTCTCGTATTCCGTGTGTGCCAATGTTACCCTAAAATGGAAACCTACGACCCTATTTATAGACCCTGACATTTCTTTTAGAAGTTCCTAATTCTTACATAATGAAATACAAAATAATACAAGTGTTGAGTCCTTGAGCAAGGTAACAATCTTGCTCGAGCAAACTCACTATGTTAGGTATGCTCGATGAATGTCCTCGAGCATACTATACTTAGAATATATTCAGTGAAGATATTCTCCCCCAGCAGGCTTCATTCCTCTTGACTAATCCATGCTTTGCTCGAACTTGTCCATCAAGCAAGCATATTCTTCTTGATGTCTTCAGTCTTCTTATTCAGCAATCTTTAGCATGCTCGGATGTAAATCTTGCTCGGGGAACTGAACTATGCTCGAAGTCTTTGCTTTGATCACATGACATCTTCTTATTGCATACATGCTTGTCTCCATGTGGTCGATCATCCTGTGCTCGTAACACTTGGTTAAAACTTGTATGATCAAGTTGTTTGCTCGATTGGCAATCCATGCTCGATAGAAGAACACTCTTTCTCGTTGAAATGTAGCTTGCTCGAAGCCTTAATACTTAGAAGAATCAACCATTTAAGGTTCTGAAGACCTTGCTCGAAGTAGTAAAACCATGCTCGATTGTCTAGGCTTGCCAGAAATCCATACTTAGCTGTTTTCTGAGGAGGTTGAGAAGATTCCAATCTTTCTTATCAAAAATCCAATTCAACAACGGAATTCAACCTGTCGGGTCGGTGGTAATCCAGGTAAATCGTCAGGAAAGACAACGGGGTATTCACGTACAACGGGGATGTCTTCTATGTGTTTCTCATCAGGGTTCTTTATGGTCACGTTTGCCAAAAATGCCATACACCCTTGGCGTAAACAATTCAACACTTTGAGATGAGACACGAGAGGTAATATAGAACCGGACTTCTCTCCCTGTAACACACTCGTTTCACTATCCGAAAGGGGAATTTTAACTATCTTATCATTACACACAATCTCTGCCTTATACTTGGTTAACCAGTCCCTGCTGACAATAACATCGAAACTTCCTAACTCTACTGGGAGTAGGTCAATAAGGAATGGGTGGTCATTTAGAATAATAGAACCATTTTGGACTATTTGGTTGACAGTTATAGAGTTACCGTTAGCGAGTTCTATAGTATATGATTTGTTAGTTCACTAACTGGCATATTTCCCAGGGATACAAAACTAGTGGAAACGAAACTTCTATCGGCACCCGTGTCAAATAATACAGAAGCATATTGATCAGAAACTACGAATGTACCTGTTACAACGTTCGGGTCTTGTCGTGCTTCTCCTGACCCGATAACGAACGCGCGTCCTCTAGGCGCACCAGTGGTCGATGCTTGATTTCGACCGGTGACTGCTCCTTGATTCAGCTTGGGGCAGTCCTTTCTAAAGTGCTCCGTGCTCCCACATTCAAAACAAGCACGGCGATTCACTGCGGTTGGGTTTTGTTGAGCGGGTCGTTGACGAATTGGTTGCGGTCTAGGTAGTTGGGGACGGCGGGGTTGGGTTGTCTAAGTTGGTCGATTAACAATCTCCATACCGATTCAGCAATTAGGACCACCATTGTGTCCAGTCCTTCCACACCTTTGACATATTATCGGTCTACACTCGCCCACATGATGAAAACTACATTTATCACACTTCGGCCAGGGCCCCTTGTACCTATCTCGTTTCACCTCAGAACTGCTCATGACGTAATTTTGTATTGTCGAGCGTGCACGTTTAGTTGCTTGTCTTCCTTGTGGTCCTGTTCCATAATTGGTTCACTTCATACCCGATGATTCCCCAGCCATTCTCAATACTCCGCTTCTCACCAAATCAAAAGTCACAATACCAGCCAGAGTCACGGCATTCTCAAAGGACGTGTGACCAACATAATTTACCAAAGTCCTCACTTCTGGGGCTAAACCCCAAATATACGTTCAATGCGTTTATCATCAGGAGTTACTAACCATGGTACTAAGCAAGCCGGTTCATTAAAGCGGTTCGTATACCCCAGATGATCCGCTCCTTTCATCTCTAGACTCTAGAGTTCATGTTCTAACCTCTGTATTTTGTTATTTGGGCAAAAATTTTCTAGCATCAATGTTTTGAGTTCAGCCCATGTCATGCGATTAACTGTATCTTGACCTTTTATTTGCACCTTAGTGTTCCACCACATCAATGCGTGATCCGTAAATGTAGAGGCAACGTACTTGACAATGCTCTCGGGTGGACAATTACTAATATTTAGAACAGATTCAGTCTTCTCGATCCATTTAACCAACCCGTTTAGCCCTTCGATGCCTTTGAATTCGATCGGTTTACAGGCCATGAAGTTCTTAATTGAGTATTCTCTACGAGGGGGATTAGGATTGTTATTGTTAGGGTTCGGTGAAGGATTATTGTTGTTGACATTATTTGTATCAGGTGGGGGATTATTTGCATTGGGAGCGGCATTTGTATTAGGTGGGGGAATGTTATTTGTGACAGTTTCGGTGTTGGTTGGGGGAACATTATTGTTTGGCGGTTGATTTGTTTGTATATTTGCATTCACCCGGCAGTTACTTGTGTTACAATAGGGGAATTGCTGCCTGCATTTGCCGAGTAATCATCTCGGCTATTTCTGCTTCAGTCATAGGGATTGCTTTCTTTGGGGCCATTCTATAATGATAATCAAATATAAGCTAGTTAATACTACTTCCAGTATATAACACATTGTAACAATAATCACAATAAATGTTTTATAAGTAAATCAAACAACACATTAGTATTTCACAAACTGTTCTGTACATTGATAACAAAAGGTACATAGACATAGCCTGATAAAGGCCAGTGCTTGCATGTATATATCAAAACATGTCACTAAGTGACTGTTAGACTTAACCCTGTAATGGTCAGTGCTTGTAATAATACACAAAATCATACTCCATGTCGTCATAACGTACTACTATATATATACACGGAGTGTCAAAAGATCACGTATACTGATCCGTAACATCCTACATCTATCCATACAAACGATGGACTAACCATAAACATAAAAACAACAACACCGTAATCACCCAGTAACAGCTCCACAGTTGGGTTGTCACCCTTCCCATGCACCAGTGGTAGTAAGCATCTGATTGCTGCAAGTTCAGTACTATCTGCTGTAATGTCAATAAGCATTGGGTCACGTCCCTCCCCCCTGGTTAATGTTAGCTATGGCTATCGAGTGGTCTATCACACGGTCAGTCAGGACAACCATCTAAGAGTTGTTTCCTATGTTTAGGAGGTCAGGGTTAGAGGTAGGTATACTTAACGAACGGGAATGTGAAGTACCTGTCCTAGGACGTGAAGGCTCTCCCCGATGGTAGGTAGATCTAAATGGGACTGAGGTAGGGTCAATCGGGGTTACTCTAATACGAGCAGTCTGTTGGAGTCATGCTGTGGCTGAATTAGTCGGGGACAGATGGATAGGTGGAGTAGGTGATCTGGCTACTCTAGCAGGTGAATAATACTGACTGGTAACATCATTCTAGCCTTTGTGTGGTGACCTGGGTGGGTAACTATCGCATCTGTAGCCGGACAGGTCAGGCTCGTTTCTGGGTAGCTCTCTGCAAATCACTTCCTCTTAAATCTCTTCCTCATCCTCCTCCAGATCTTCCTCCGGATCCTCTTCTGGGTCCTCCTCTGGATCCTCCTCCTCAATAGATATTACCGGTTCTTCTTCCGGTACGTAGTCGTTATTCCTTTCCATACCTCTGCACAATGGTTAGTTATAAGAATAATATTTATTGCTAGTGTTAACTGTTGTAGGGAAGGTTAGTTAATTAAGCCAAATTTAATATTAATTATATTAAAATATAATATTAGTTTTATTAAAATTTTAATTTTAATTATAACTAGAATTAATATTGAATATAAATGATAATAATATTCGTAACAAGGCTTACCGTTATCGACAGTATCGTACATACACGTATTCGTACACCTTGTTTCAGATAAGCACGTATGTGTTTTACATATATATATATATATATATATATATATATATATATATATATATATATATATATATATATATACACACACACAAACGTAATCAGTATTACTTTTTATACACATATGTTGCCAGTTTTACCTATCCGCACGTTCCGCGACTTCTCCCCGAATTTCCTCGTACAAGCAAATCTGTTATTATATTCCGGACCACAATAACTCACTTGCCCAACAAGTTCATCCTGGCATCCATCAGTATATAATATTAAATTATTATTTAATTATTTTTCAGAGTTAATCGAGCCTACGGTTATATTTTAGGTATCCTAAGGGATAACCTAATCCTTTATAACCAATGGCTCTGATACCAACTTTTATCACACCTCGACTAGCACAATGCGGAAGTGTAAAACGGGAATGCAACAGACACCTCTGGTATCAACAACATTGTTTATAATGAAACATTACAAACTAATTTACATTATATTACATTGATCAATCTTTGTTTACAACTAGGTGTTACAACAAAATATACTCGTAAGCTATTCTACTTGTACCAATAACTATGCGTCTATTCACTCCGCATCGACCACATTTAGTAGCAGATAGCACAACATCACACCTGAAAAGCACGTTTAAAATGGGTCAACTACTAGAGTTGGTGAGTTTCAGGAGTTTCAAAAAAACAAGTATGTGTAATCACAAGTCATAATTTGTATATACGCATGTAAGTATATATGTACGTATATATGTGATGTAATTATGCTAAGCTAAAGTGAAGCCTGGACTGTTCGTGCTGCGTGCCTCCATTTCCTACGCTCAATCAACCATTGTGGCTCCCCTTCCGCCCACATTATGCCCCAAGTAGCTATGTCTAACACTACATAGCTGGTGTGTATAGTTATGGACATGTGCAAAGGGGATAATGTCTCAGCAAACCATGTTGGCCTCGCCTGGGTTTGTCAAACCAATAGTACTATTCACAAGCCACCGGCTCGAAGTTAATCACTGTGTTAGTGGGGACTTTCGTGTGTTAGCACTTAGATAATTCACATCAATACATGTTTCAGGTATGTATATGTAATCAAACATGCTTTTCACCCCAAAAGTTCGTAAAATTGTTTAAAAAGAGGGGTCATGAAACTCACTTTTTAGTAGATAATCAGCACTGTGTCAGTTCACGGTTTGTTCGATTCGCTATCACTAGTTCCTGTAATTAATATTATAATAATATTAATATTTTAATAATATTATAATCTCAATACTAAACTGGGTTGTATATCTAATCTGGGTATAGCTGGAACGCCTAGAAAGTGTCAATAAGCTTAGGTTGTGATGTTGTTCAATGTCTAATACTTAAAACCAAACTTGGCACAGTTTCCCCGTTTTCCCAGCTGGGCCAAGTTGTTCGTTTATGCGTTCCGAAAACAGTTATGGGGAAGTAAGCTTGGGTAATTGTGTTGGTCAATAAAATGATTAAGTTATAAAGAAAGATCACACATTGAAGTTCCGGATTCGCTATGGGGCCCGTTTTCGTTTACTGATTTATTAATTTGTAAAATTCATTTTATTAGCTATATTTAGCCCGAAAATCGTCCTTTTATACCAAACGATCTCCAAAAATTCAACCAAAATTTCTGAGTGATCATAATCTGTCCCAAAACAACCTGGAAAAATCCTAAATTTTAACAATCTTGCCAAATATCATTTGCGAGACAAAAATGTCTATGAAAAATTCAAATAAACGCAGTTACACAAAACATACATAGGATTTTCCAAATAATCCCAAATTTTATATGTGATCAAAATATATAAAATCAGAGTTCTCCACAAAATTTCATAATTTTTCAAGCATTTTAACTATTTTTCCCAATTAAATATCCCAATTCGGTAATAAATTCGCCAAATATTCTCGGATGGTCGAAAAATTACCAAATTTGAACAGAGACTCAATGATATGGTCTCTGATGTCCCTGAAAAATTTCATGACCTAAAAATATGCACATCACAATCGAATCCTAAACAGACCGTAAACGAGTGATTCGGTATTACCTTAACGGGTTTGGTTCATTTTCGCCCTTCTAATCAAGTTTTCGGGTTCTTGTGCCTCTATGCAAGATATATACAGGTCCTAGGTCACAAAACAAGAAGGTATCATCAACATAACAGCCCCTTAACTTAGGGTTTCGGCTAGGTTATAAAACCGAACTTTTGAACCGTAAAAATACCGGTTAAACCCTATAATCCGTGTTTATGGCTAAAAAAAACTATCAAACCAAGTTCCTAACCATGTGTATGATTAAAACATGTACATGGTTAGGAATGATTTTTGGCAATTAAATCATGTTTATATGATATTAAACATAAATAAAATGAGTTAAAAATGTAAAAACTAATTAAAATACCTAAATTTCCTTGATTTTTGTTGAGGAACCAGAAACTACGTTTCCAGAGTTGTTGATTAGCATGAGCAAAAATATCTTGAATGTTATATAAAATAAGGTTTACTTACTAGGGGGGAGGAAGACCCCTTACACCCGGGAGTGTTTTGGGCCCATGTTAGCCCATTAATCTAGATCCACAAGCCCAACATGAAAACCCAATTTCAAATTTATTTCGGGTTAGGTTTTTAACGCGAAAAATTTATTGGGTATGACAAACTGCACGAAAACGAGTGTTTTCGGCCATTTTTGTATAAATTTATAAAAACATTGTATACGTTTGTAAAATTCGAAAATATTTTCACGAATCGCTTAAAATATTTCAAGTAAGTGTTTGGTAAGTCTTTTTCGGTTTAACAGATGATATAATACTTGGTTTGTAACTATCTTTCGCGTTTAAATCTATAGCGGGTAGTTAAACGAGCATGTTTTCGTTTAACTTGTTTGCTATGGAACTAAGGCCATAAAACTAATATTTTAGCTTATATTAAATGTATATCACTTATAGATGCCCCCCCCCCCCCCGGATATCTGGGTCATAACCCGACCCGTTCGGTTAATCGTTCGTTCATTACTTAAAAAGCGTTTATTTGCTTAATCGATAAATATGTATTGAGGTGTACCTTGTTTTGGCTCAAATGTCACAGTAACATTACAAATCTATGTGAAAAAAATTGTCGTGAATACCTTTATTATCAACACCGGCATAATACTTTACTAGACCAAATTGAAGTAGAATAATCACATGGCCTTCCTCAAAATGATTGATTACATATTTGGCCAATTGTGAGGCATAATCATCTCAGAGAGTCAGATAAATACAATTCCCACTAAAATAAACAAAGTAGATGTTAAATAAAATATTGTTTAACATTGTAATTTGGACAATTTCTACTAAAATAAACAACGTAAATAACATATGTTAAAAAAAGTTCTTATTAATATTATTACCTTAAGTCAGAGATCTCCATGGTACGTTTGTGTTTTTTATTCAAGTTTGAGCCGTTGTTCTTGAAATGTGACCACATGACCAAGTACATCATTAGAGTCAAAAGGGAATTCATCATTTGAGCATAAGGAATAGGTTGCTAGTTTGCGAGGCGTTCTTCAAATTTCGTGTACAAGACACAGCTGAAGGCCCGACCATGGTATTCTAGAAGAGTTTTGAATCAAGATGGTTTTCTTGACAAAGTTTTGATGAGGGTATTGAATTCATGGAAACACTTACAAGAATTAATCAGAATAGAAATACTCCAGTAATGACAGTCAAGGGCTCGTAATCGTTAATAACTTTATATGGATGATATTTATTATCCATATTTATTATCTTTAGAGCATCTAAGGTTCCAACTTCTGCAGTTTCATCACTTGAACTGGCATATATGTTTTTAATCAGTTTCAGGCCACTTGCCTCTTCAGTATTCTCTCCCTATTTTGGTGCACCTGAGGTCTTCTCAACCTCAGAGTGCTCCAGGGTTTGAATTTTCAATAGAGCCTGTTGCAGTGCAGTCTCAAGTGCTTTGTTTCTTTTTTCCAAAACCGCATTTTTCTCCTTCAACATAATATACTCAAACTCCGATTCTGCATTTTCAGATATATAACTGTAGACATTAGGACTTGAAGTTGGGGTCTCTTGAGTGGGTTTAAAATCTGGTTCTGAGAATGGTTCGGGTGAGGAGGTTTCTGGTGAGGGTAGTTTGTAGGGTTCAGGTTATTTAGGAATGGTTTGGTAAGAATGAATGTTGTTAGTAGGAAGAGATTCTTTTAGAGGTGAGGTTGGTGGTGTAGAAACATGTGTGTCTTAGGCAGGTTTGGTTGGTGGTGAGGAGATGAACGGTTCTTGTGTAGGAGATTTAGGTGGTGTTGGAACGTGTGTCTCTTGAATTAGTTCAGTGTCTGAATTGATTGGATCAGATGAGGGAAGGTTGTCATGAGCAGGCTCAGATTCAAGAGATTCTGTATCATCTTTGTTTTCTGCAGGGTCTGGTGAATCTGGTGGCGTGATCTTCTGAATAGTTTCAGTCACATTTGAGACCACTTGTGCAATAAAAACATCATCATCCATTCGATCAGTTGCTTCTTCACCTGTTCCAACCACTGCTTCATTAACCTCATTTGATGGTCCACTATCACCCTCCGGAATTTCCATATGAACATCTGGGCTAGGACCTACAAATATCACCATCTCTTTTCCAACTGGATCAATGACAGTTTCATTTACTTCAAC
This sequence comes from Bidens hawaiensis, assembly GCF_021521415.1. Taxonomy (NCBI): domain Eukaryota; kingdom Viridiplantae; phylum Streptophyta; class Magnoliopsida; order Asterales; family Asteraceae; genus Bidens; species Bidens hawaiensis. The sequence goes on from NW_027491041.1 coordinate 5,523,542, forward strand.
TTCATGGTCCAATATATCAATATTTTCAACCTCTGGTGCAACTGGTTCAATAATAGGCTGATTGATCATATCTCCAAGTTGTGGTTCAACAATAAGTTCATTATTAGCACCATCATTTGCATCACCCTGATCATCATCATTAGGTGCACCATTACCCCCATTCTCTCCTTCATCATCTTCACGGTTACCAAGAGTGTTAGGTACATCAATTACTCCTAACTCCGGAACAAGCAGCCAAGGGAGTATGTCCCATTCTACATTATCATTGAAGTTACTCCTCGCATCTTTCATCCTTTGACAGATGTTTGGGTCCTGAAGTCTAAGAATTGCTCCTATTAATTGAAGATTCTGCAGAGACTTATTTATGGGGATCTGAAGGAATCTTGGGTACATAAGAAATCTCTGATTTACCCCCTTTTCAGCATTGGACACCAAACCATTAAATATAAGTCTTGTAACGCCCATAAAGTTCGTCAATTAGCTCGATCGTTTATAAAAGTTTGTTTAAAAGGCGGGGTTTCATCTTTTTAATTTAGGAGCCTTGTAATACGTTTCAAAAGTCCATTTATCCATACTTTTGCTCAAAACATCACCTCTTATTCTTTGAAGGCTAATTTAGTACGTAACACCCGCTAATTTTTGTTTAACGGCAAGCACGTTGTAGAGTTTGTATGTTAAACGGGATTTGATTTTTCAAGTTTAGGGGCCTCCTGGTATTTCTTAAAAGATCTTTTATTTACCTTTGTAAACAAGTTAATTCATCTTGCAAATGGAAGGACTTGGATTGTAAATTTCCCACTTATTACCAATTTTTGGCTGCCACAACTCCTTCATCGATCGGACTTGAAGGCCCCTCCCCCCCCCCCCCCCATAATGATTTTTCTCTTATTCAGCCTATTCCAAGTCATAATAATTCGATTCCAGGTTAGTAATAAATCAAGGAATGTCTTTTTCATCATTAATCGTTTATTAAACCCTAGTGATGTCATAAACATGTTAGGGTTTGTGTTTTGATTAAAACAGTTGCTGACAGATTCGTACTCGTTTGTTGTTCGGTCTGTAACTCGATGAAAATTGATTGGTTTGATCGATTCTTGATTCTATTACGTTCTACTTTGAGTCTAGTTTTTAGAAAAGTATAATATGTAATTTTTGGACGAGATTTGAATGGTTTTTATGAATTTATAAGATCGAGTGTCAAAGCTGATGCGAGATGATGGATTCTGGTCTGCGTTCCCAATATCATAACTCTTTTTCAACAAGTCCAAATTGGTTGGTTCCACTTCTGGAAGTTAGTATTTTGAGTTAGGAACCAAACCCAATTGGAATCGTTTAATTTGGCTAGGTAATAATTTTTATAAAAATAAAACCATTTTGTTGCGCACTAAAATAGCTGCACATAGCTTTCTGTGTTGGAGGTTTTTTTATGATTTTTGTGTCCACTGGAAAAATATAATAAAAATAAATTTATAAACCTAAGATAAAGTCTGTTGAATATTTAATAATTTATTTCAAAGGTTATCCTATGTAATTAAATGAATCTTCGCATGCTAAAATCTGCCTGTTTTACTTGTTATTAATCGATAAGTTCGTTTTAGGCTTAACCGGTGGATGTTCAATTGTGTTCTTGTCGGGGCTATTTGAAGTGAGTTTTTGCACCACAATCTTCCTAGGTATGTCCCATATAACATACTCTAAAATCATGTCTTTTGGTATTCGTTTGATTGGTCATCTAGTTGTTGTTTGAAAGATAGTTTTCGGTTAGCTAGAATGGTAGATTGTTGCGTTTAACGCGAGGGATGAAGTAAGTGATGACCAATTCAGTTCGTATAGGTTCGGTTTAATATACGGGCTGTTGGAAAATGATTTTTATAAGTATTGGGGCTGAATTGGTTGTCGGTTACTCAAACGGGTCGGTACAACGCGCATTTGCGTTTATTGAATAGTTAGTGCGTTGTACTTGCGAGTTACCGACCCATTTGACTCGTGTAGCGTCGTGTGGACTTGTTGGCTGTGAAATTATCATATTGGGTCCACACGGGGTTGAGTTGGATGTTAAGTGCTTAAACAACTATTAAACGCACGTGTTAGTATCTCCTAGTGCTTCCGGGGGTAATTTAGGAATTCTTTATTCCCGAGAGTATCTAAGGGTCGTTTTGGTGAATGTGAGGCCTCGGGGGCTGTTGAGATTTAGTTTGATGAGGTCGAGGCTTTAGTTAACTCGAACCATTTTAGAACGTCTCGTAGGATAAGCGAGTCCTTTCGATGTCGTTAGTAATGTTTATATGTAAACCGACAGGTGTTTGAGTTTTGGGATTACTTAGGGACTCTTTAGCTTATGGTGAATTCGTGCCTTGTGTCAGGTGAGTTCATGATGCCCCTTTTCACTCTTTTCAAGTTTTGGGCTAGCATGCACACCATGTTGCAATTTTATACGACTATACTCGTTTAAACTGATCTGATGGTTTTATATGGTTTTACTTGTGTTCGTGGGATTCATAAAAGTATAGGTGAATTATACTCGATGCCTTAGGATATTTGAGGTTCGTTAATGGTTATATATTTTATAATGGTCTAGACTCAAGGATGTAGGCGTACTCGTAATGTATGATGATATTTATGAATGTGTATGCAGGTGTTACTTTATGACCCTAGGCTTACCTTCGTGATGGTATGTTTGGAATGTTATATATGTGTGTGTATATATATATATATACACACGCGTGTTTAGGAATGCGTTATTGTATGGCCAGTAATTGGCGATGTTAATTAGTCGTTTTCGACTAAGGATGTTGTGTACGCCTACTTTGTGTTTGCATACGGATGGATGGTGATCTTGGCAGGGCCAAACTATACTACTCAGGTTCTTAAATCCTGTGGCGGGCCCTGAAAAGCTAGTGAGAGGGAAGGCTCGTGTGGCATGATCATCATCGGACGTTACGTGTTTGAGTTGTACGTGTGCTCGACCCTGATGTTAATACTTGGATGATATATATATATATATATATATATATATATATATATATATATATATATATATATGTAGGGATATGATTATAAGGATGTTTATATATATATACATATATATATATATAATGATGATTACCTGTTATTGATGATGGTCGAACTGTTGTAACCCGTTTTATTTTTAAAACCCTTGGAATGATTATGATTATTATTATTTTGGGATGTCAATTATTAAAACTTGAACTCACTCAGCTTAAGCTGACTTTGTGTGCATGTTAGTGTGAGTTTTCAGGTTACGAGGAGGATGTTTACCGCTTGGACGTGCTCGATACTACTCAGTCGGTTGAAGGCATAGCTAGTCGGGAAAATTAATAATGAAGACTGTTTATTTTTTTTTAAGTTATTATTCAACGCATTTGAATTCGGTTTTGGGCATATTTCCCGGTTTTTGGGTACTTGTTTGATACTTATGACTTTCCGATGATTTTATACTTTGAACTGGTTTTCAAACAAAAAGAGTTGCTATGGGTTAAAATTTTGTTAAGCTTTTGGGAATCTTGACACTTATTATTCTGTTGTTGTTTACTCTGAATCGGTTTTAAATAAAACGAAATTTTTCTTGGATTTAAATTTTTATAATTTTTTGACATGATTACCAACTGTAGGATTCCCGGGATTCGGGGTCTTACAAGTTGGTATCAGTGCCCTGGTTCGAGGGATCCGAGCATTCCCGAATGCTTGGACTCGAACTGTAAAAGAAAAGACTAGGAATGCCAACCGCGAGTAGCTGCATGCCAAGAGGTAAATTTTATATTTGTTTGTTCATTTTTATAAGCCTTAGGGTACCATTATGTGCGTACTTGTTTAAGTGTTAGATAGGATACTAATATGGTTAGGGGCAGGGGTACTTAGGGTGGGCGGGTAAAGTAAACGATTAATAACACTTGATCAATGTTATTAGCAGTTTACCATTACCTTCCATGTTCTAAACGCTACCTGTGCTTGACCGTGTTAGGGTTCTGTCTTTGTAGGGATAGGATATCGGTAATGCTCTTGTCGATAGCGTTACCGTTCATCTCATTCCTTGAATTCTCCCGTTCAATCTTCAAGGTCTCAAACGCTTTTCATGTAATTGTTTAACTGAGGCATAGCATGCTGTCACTCTGGATTCCTTTTAAATTTGTTCATCTACGGGCTTTGTCCCTGTTTGTAGACTTTGTGCCCGTAAAGGTTTTGTCTCTTCCGTTTCTTATATGATTAGATGATTAGTATTTGTCTCCATCTGCGCCAGTTCTTGTATTGCGGGATTCGGGGACGAATCCCATTTTAAGGGTGGTAGACTTGTAACGCCCGTAAATTTCGTCAACCGGCTCTATCGTTTATAAAAGTTTGTTTAAAAGGCGGGGTTTCATCTTTTTAATTTAGGAGCCTTGTAATACGTTTCAAAAGTCCATTTACCTATCCTTTTGCTCAAAACATCACCTCTTATTCTTTGAAGGCTAATTTAGTACGTAACACCCGCTAATTTTCGTTTAACGGCATGCACGTTGTAGAGTTGTATGTTAAACGGGATTTGATTTTTCAAGTTTAGGGGCCTCCTGGTATTTCTTAAAAGATCTTTTATTTACCTTTGTAAACAAGTTAATTCATCTTGTAAATGGAAGGACTTGGATTGTAAATTTCCCACTTATTACCAATTTTTGGCTGCCACAACTCCTTCATCGATCGGACTTGAAGGCCCCTCCCCCCCCCCATAAAGATTTTTCTCTTATTCAGCCTATTCCAAGTCATAATAATTCGATTCCAGGTTAGTAATACATCAAGGAATGTCTTTTTCATCATTAAATCGTTTATTAAACCCTAGTGATGTCATAAACATGTTAGGGTTTGTGTTTTGATTAAAACAGTTGCTGACAGATTCGTACTCGTTTGTTGTTCGATCTGTAACTCGATGAAAATTGATTGGTTTTGATCGATTCTTGATTCCATTATGTTCTACTTTGAGTCTAGTTTTTAGAAAGGTATAATATGTAATTTTTGGACGAGATTAGAATGGTTTTTATGAATTTATAAGATCGAGTGTCAAAGCTGATGCGGGATGATGGATTCTGGTCTGTGTTCCCGACATCATAACTCTTTTTCAACAAGTCCAAATTGGTTGGTTACACTTCTGGAAGTTAGTATTTTGAGTTAGGAACCAAACCCAATTGGAATCGTTTAATTTGGCTATGTAATAATTTTTATAAAAATAAAACCATTTTGTTGCGCACTAAAATAGCTGCACATAGCTTTCTGTGTTGAAGGAATTTTTATGATTTTTGTGTCCACTGGAAAAATATAATAAAAATAATTTATAAACCTAAGATAAAGTCTGTTGAAAATTTAATAATTTATTTCAAAGGTTATCCTATGTAATTAAATGAACCTTCGCATGCTAAAATCTGCCCGTTTTACTTGTTATTAATCGATAAGTTCGTTTTAGGCTTAACCGGTGGATGTTCAATTGTGTTCTTGTCGGGGCTATTTGAAGTGAGTTTTTGCACCACAATCTTCCTAGGTATGTCCCATATAACATACTCTAAAATCATGTCTTTTGGTATTCGTTTGATTGGTCATCTAGTTGTTGTTTGAAAGATAGTTTTCGGTTAGCTAGAATGGTAGATTGTTGCGTTTAACGCGAGGGATGAAGTAACTGATGACCAATTCAGTTCGTATAGCTTCGGTTTAATATACGGGCTGTTGGAAAATGATTTTTATAAGTATTGGGGCTGAATTGGTTGTCGGTTACTCAAACGGGTCGGTACAACGCGCATTTGCATTTATTGAATAGTTAGTGCGTTGTACTTGCGAGTTACCGACCCATTTGACTCGTGTAGCGTCGTGTGGACTTGTTGGCTGTGAAATTATCATATTGGGTCCACACGGGGTTGAGTTGGATGTTAAGTGCTTAAACAACTATTAAACGCACGTGTTAGTATCTCCTAGTGCTTCCGGGGGTAATTTAGGAATTCTTTATTCCCGGGAGTATCTAAGGGTCGTTTTGGTGAATGTGAGGCCTCGGGGGCTGTTGTGATTTAGTTTGATGAGGTCGAGGCTTTAGGTAACTCGAACCATTTTAGAACGTCTCGTAGGATAAGCGAGTCCTTTCAATGTCGTTAGTAATGTTTAAATGTAAACCGACAGGTGTTTGAGTTTTGGGATTACTTAGGGACTCTTTAGCTTGTGGTGAATTCGTGCCTTGTGTCAGGTGAGTTCATAATGCCCCTTTTCACTCTTTTCAAGTTTTGGGCTAGCATGCACACCATGTTGCAATTTTATCCGACTATACTCGTTTAAACTGATCGGATGGTTTTATATGGTTTTACTTGTGTTCGTGGGATTCATAAAAGTATCGGTGAATTATACTCTATGCCTTAGGATATTTGAGGTTCGTTAATGGTTATATATTTTATAATGTTATAGACATTACTTATGGTATAGACTCAAGGATGTAGGCCTACTCGTATTATAGTATGTCATGTGATGATATTTATGAATATGTATGCGGGTTAAAGTGATCTCAACATGGGATCAGATTGTTCAATTACTTTCACACCATTTCATTGTCGGCCTTATTATAACTTAAGTCAGGTTGACATTGGGTAGTAGCACTTAGCATGATTCGTATGACCTTTGTGATATACTTAGAGTTTAATTAGTTGCTTAAGATAGAATGGTTACATTTTGGACTTCAGGTTGTTCCTAATCTCTTCTCAAGGCTTATTTAGCTTCCTTCAATCACCCCAATTTGACTCCAACCTCCTGATGCCTTGGTAAAAATGTTTTTGATACATTGAGCAGATTTTATTTATCTATACATACATATATATATATTGATACATTGAGCATATATATATATATATATATATATATATTGGACTTTAAGGTTGAACGTTGGACTTACTTGCCATCCAAACTTACATGCCTTACATTAAGGGTGTTTAGGACTTATTTATATGCCCCACCTTTGTAGTTCCCTTAGTGCCTGTTTAAGTCTTGATATTTTATTACTAATTTTTTTTTAAAGATATTACATAGCTATATAGTTATAGGTGCTCGAATACTTTGTAAAATAGTTTTGTGAGACCAGTACATCAACTGGCTAGTGTATGACTGGATAATTACCTTTTTGCCCATCATTCGGAGAGATACGTAAGGAAACATACCTTGATCTTCAAATGTGTCACCACGTCAGACTTAGCATGATCATTATATTTGTATCACTTATGTCATTACACTCATGAGAAGATACCATACAGATTGTCAAGATGCTGAACATAAGTCCTTTAAGCGTATAATCCATGGGTTAGGAGATTAAACAATATACTATCATTTCCCAAAGGTTGGATTCAATCTCCATTTAAAACCTTTTAAGCTTCTTCAAAGCTTGTAACTGAATAATATTATCATTTCTCTTATGAGTTCACCAAAAACTGTTTGTTAAGTCAAAAATCTTATTAATTGTTTCAAAGACAAAATCACTTTCTTTGAAAGACTTCATTTTGCACTAGATTTTGAAAAAAAATTTGTCATTTAAGAACATATGACTCACAAACAGCACTTATCATAAACACAATCAGCAAATCCATACAGCCTTGAGCAATCTTTCACTCGAGCACACAAGAATTCTATCGAGCAAACTTGGAATTTATCATTTCAATTCATGTGCTCGATGGAATTTATTAAAGTTAACTTACTTATTTTGCTCGAGGAACCCACACATGTGATCGAAATATTTGGATACAGGTTAAACAATATTTGTGCTCGAGCAATAGATTTATGCTCGAAATACTTAAGAAGTTTTTCAAGGCACATATCTATGCTCAAACATCAGAATCATGATATCTGTGCTCGATATACTTAGAAGATGTTCAAGTCATATTGCTTGTGCTCGAAGAGCAACAAAAGCAATTTCAAGCACAGATTCTTGCTCGGCATACTTAAAAACAATAAGATAGATCAAGTACACAATCAATCACTCAAAACATGAGCAGTCATCAAATATCATATTTCACACATACAAATTAACAAGCATGATTGAACACTCAGGATAGTCAGTTAAGTATATTTCAACAAATCATGCAATCAATCATAGTGAGCATCAAATTGATAGTCATTAAGTAACTCACTTAAGCACACATCATCAATCAAATTTCATCAGCATTTATCATACCTAGGCATTTTAAAAGAAAATGAAACCTGGTTTTATCTAAAGGTTTGGTGAACAGATCAGCCAAGTTATCAAATGTATTTACCCTTTCATTTCTGTTAAGCCTTTTTCACTACAGTCCCTAATAAAGTGATGCCTAATTTTAATGTGCTTAATCTTGTAGTGTTGTACTGGATTTTTGACAATAAACATGGCAGCAGTATTATCAATCAAAATAGGAGTGAGTAAGAAATTAAGACCATAATCCAACAGTTGATTGGATCCATAAAACCCGTGCACAGCAGGCAGATGCAGCAATGTATTCAGCTTCAGCGGTTGAGATGAACACTGTAGTCTGCTTTTTGCATTGCCAAGACACCAGCCTGTTTCCAAGAAACTGGCAGCCTCCTGAAGTGACTTCCTACTCATGTTGCAACCATCATAGTTACTGTCTGTGTAGGCCATCAAATCAAATGAGGGGTTCTTTGGATATCAAATTCCCAAATCTACTTTTCCTTTAAGATATCTGAATATCCTCTTCACTGCCAACATGTGGGAGACCCTGGGGTTAGCTTGAAATCTAGCACAAACACACACAACTAACATAATATTAGCTCTAGATGCTGTAAGATACATCAGTGATCCAATCTTGGCCCTATATTCATGCTGGTCCACTGGCTCCCCCTTCTTATCAGCTACCATCTTCTCACGTGTGTTCATTGGTGTGGACACTGTCTTGTAATCCTGGCACTTGAATTTGTTGAGAATTTCTTGAACATACTTTGATTGATTTATGAAAATGCCATCTGCTTTCTGTTGTACTTGTAGTCCAAGGAAGAAGTTCATTTCACCCATAGAACTCATTTTATATTTTGATTTCATCACTTGTTCAAAGTCTTTACACATCTGTTCATTTGTTGAACCAAATATGATGTCATCAACATACACTTGCACCAGCAGTAGATCTTTCTTCCAGTTATTGTAAAACAGAGTCTTGTCAATAGCTGTAGGCAGAAACCATTATCCAATAGGTGATTTGACAGCTTATCATACCAAGCTCTAGGAGCTTGATGTAATCCATACAATGCTTTACTTAGTTTGTACACCTTGTTAGGATGGATTGGATCTTCAAATCTAGTGTCACATAAACTTCTTCATCGGTCTTCCCATTTAGAAATGCAGACATGACATCCAATTAATAGACTTTGATGTTCATGGATGCTGCATATGCTAAGAAGATTATGATGGCTTCTAGTATTTCAACAGGGGCAAAAACTTCTTCAAAGTCTACTCCTTCTTCTTGTAAACACCCTAGAGCCACCAGCCTTGCTTTGTTCATGATGGCAATCCCTCTTTCATCCTTTTTATTCCTGGAAACCCATTTGGTGCCAATTGCATATTTTCCTCTGGGTTTGTCAACCAAATCCCAAATATGTAAGTCTCTGAATTAAGCTAACTCTTCCTGCATGGCTTCCACCCAGCTGTTGTCTTTTAAAGCTTGATTGATGTTCTTTGGTTCAACTTGGGATAGAAAACATGCATAAATACATATGTTTGCTTTTTCAGAAGAACTTCTTGTCACTCTTTCATGCAAGTCACCAATAATGTTTTCTGCAGGATGATTTCTTTCAATAGAATTGGTTTGAACAATCTGATTTGCTGTCACTTCTGATTCAAGGTTTGTCATGTCCACATCAGTTGTGTTATATTGAGGAGCTTCCAGCTTCAATGGCCATTTGGTTGAGAGTGTTTGCAGAGGATGATACTACATTATTTCCAATCTAAAGAGAATCAAACAGTGACTGAAATCTATCTTCAAATATATCTGTCTCTTCAGGTTGACTTTGTTGTTGACTCTGCAATGGTTCACTTTCTATTTCACTTGGGCCTTCATTCGATACTTCAATTTCAGTTTCTTGATCAGTCACTTCCATCTCACTTGTTCTGCTATTGCCTCTTTCAAAGTTGAATCCTTTTTCTTCTGAGGCAAAAGTTGACCACAGCTTGTCCAGGTTAATTTGCTTTTGCTTTCCTTTCTCTTCAATGCTTGTCCTAAACATGCTGTCATCCAAATCTTCATTGTAGATTTTGAATGATTTGATCATCTTTTCCAAGTCAAACAACCATTTGGGTCCATCTACATTGTTAAAGTGATTTTCATTGAAGATTATGTCAGAGGAGTCAATGACCACCATGTGCTCTTTAACATACACTCTATATGTCTTTGATTGAGTAGAATATTCCACAAAGAAGCATTCCAGTGATTTGGATTGAACCTTGTTTAGATATTCTCTTATGTTCAGTAGTGAACATTTGCAACCAAAAGGTTTCAAGAACTTCACATAAGGTTTTCTTTTGAAGATAATCTCATATGGAGTCTTGTTGTGAGCATTGTTCAAAAGAACCCTGTTTTGCACATAGTAAGCAGTGTTGATAGCTTCTGCCTAGAAAGTCACTGGTAAGTTTGCATCAGCTATCATGGTCCTTGCAGCTTCAATTAATGTTCTATTTCTTCTTTCTGCTACACCATTCTGCTCAGGTGTTCTTGGAGCACTATATTGTTGAAAGATCCCTTTAGAAGTGTAAAATTCTTCCATCAATCCATTATTGAATTCTGACCCATTGTCACTTCTAATCACTTTCACCATCTTCTCAAGTTGATTCTCCATTTTCAATACATAAGTATTGATCAGTTCTGGAGTCTCATCCTTGCTTCCCATGAAGAAGACCCATGTAAATCTTGAAAAATCATCAATGATAACTAAACATAATCTTTTCTTCCCAATGATTGGAACACTTACTGGACCAAACATATCCATGTGAAGTAGTTTCAGCACTTCATCAATTGAATTTATCATTTTGCTCTTATGGGATGACTTATGTTGCTTTCCTTTGAGACATGAGGAACATTTTTCTTCCAGATTGAATTCTCTAGTTGGAAGTCCCACAACATGTTCACCTTTCACTAGCTTGTTCATGTTCTTGAGATTCACATGACACATTTTCCTATGCCACAGTTTTGTCTCATTCTCAGTGGCTTTGGAAAAAAAACATGAACCACCTCTTGAAATTGCAGAATTCATTCTCAGCTCATTGAGGTTCCCGTTTCTTGGAGCCATCATCATGATCATCTTTGGAGGGATAACAAATTCAGGTTTAAGAATCAAACAGTGTTCATCATTGAAAGCAACTTTGTATCCTTTATCACAAACTTGAGAAATGCTGAGTAAGTTATATTGTAGTCCTTAAACATGCAGCACATCTCAAAGGATGCTTTGCCATTGGTAAGAGTGCCTCTTCCAATAATCTTTCCTCCATTCTCATCACGTATATCATTTCCATTTAAGGACTGTTCCTACATATACACACACACAAAGATCAGTCACAGACTGAGCTACAAACTGGATCAGTTTGTAAGTCAGAGTCATTTTGAACTTCAACAGGAGTTGGAACTGGATCTTCATATAGAGTTTCACATGATTCATCAGAATCAGACTCATATTCAATCGGTGACTTGATGCTTCTTTAATCTTGTCAAGCACACTGTCTTTCCAGTTGGTCATCTCTTGCTTGGTCATCCATTGATAACCTCTTGGTTCGAAACCTTGTTTTAGGAGAAATTTTTCATCTCCATTCAGGACTCCAGGTCTCAACTTTGATTTTCCTTTAGGACTTGGGCTCTTTCCATCTTGGGTTTTGTCTGATGCTTTTGATTCATCACCGATTTTCAGTACTGACTTCAACTTCTTTTCCAATATTTGCCTCCAATCCTCATCATCGGATGAATTCTTCTAACCACTCAAGTATTTTTCATACATTTATTTGTATCCTTTCATATCAAATCCACTGACAATGTCAGGAATTTCAAATGTCTCTTCAATAATCCAATAAATATCAGTGTGATGTCCATAGGCATCACACTTCTTGCACCACACTCTTGCAAAGCTTCCCATATCTTCAAGCAGTTGCTTGTCCTTAATTCTGTCATTAGGCTTTGGGAAGTCAAAACCTAAGGACGTTTTAGAGCAAAAAGAATTTGTGAAGTCCATCTTGAGTGGCTTGCTCACATCAAGTATTTGAGGATACTTTTCCTTGACAAAGGTGATCTTCTTTAGTTTGGTTGGAGGGCTTGAGGAACTTGCAACTTGATCAGCTACATACATTGGTACATATTCAACATCTCCAATGTCAAAAAGCTCATGGTTGGAGAACACAGGGTAAATGGGAGGATGCTGATCATATGTGTAGCTTTCTGTTTTAACACTTTTGTTCATTGGCTGAGATCTTTCACATATGTCAAACACCTTGTGTTCTCTCCTCATCTTTTCATAGTGCTTCTTCAGTTTGGGGGTTGTTTTTGGTAGCTTTGGAATTTGCTCACTGTTCCTTTACTTTGTAGATTTCTTGTGCTTCTTCTTGTCGTCTGAGGATCTGTCACTTCTGCAACTATAGGTGCTTTCTTCACTAGAGTATTCACTCCATTTCTTCTTTTCAGCAGACTTTACCACTTGCTCTTTCCTTTGATTCATATTTTCCTTCAAAACAAACTCACCCTCTTCACTCACAGTCACATTCTCATACTTCTTCATAAACTCTTGTTTGTCTTCAAATGCACTCTTGAACTGCTTAATATATTCATTTCTTTTTTCTTTGTCCACTTTTAGAGGATATTTGTCACAGAAAGGTGGTGGCACTTTTTGGTATTATTTTCTTCACTCATCTTCTCCACATACCCAACTATGTTGCCAGTTGATACAAGGTTTTTCAAAAATTCCATCTGAATCAATAACTCTAAATTTTTGAGTTTTTCTTTAGTGTACATTTTCTTCAACCCATCAATCTCAACTGTCATTCTGGATTGAGTCATGTAGGCTTGCATGCAATCTTCTTCTAAACTCTTAATCTAAATTTCATATGTGGCTTCACTTGTTTCAAAAGCATTTAAAATAGCCTCTTTCCTTCCACATTCGGATTTCCACTTTCCAATCTCCATGTTAAGTTCATCAATTGTTAAAACAAGATCAGAAATTGAGAGTTCAGATTGTACCTGTGATTCTGAAAATTCTCCCCTCTCTTGCGCCTTGGCCATGAAAGCAACATTTTCCTTTTCCATCTCAGCGGTATGGTTGCTCCAATCAAACTCTCCATCTCGTGGCTCCATAATTACCATGACATTTCCTTGGTCTCTGTCACAGCCCCGACCCCTATACCCCAGGAGGGGAGCCGTGAACGTTGAGTGGTGGTATCGATGTTTATTAAAATAATTTATAGCGGAATATTTCATCAGAACCGTAGTTAGGAAAACTAATCGGAGTTATAAAAACCCCATAATTCTTATTTCATAAACTGGGATAAAAACCCATTTTTATACAAACATAAGTTTTATAGGGATAAACCCTAATTTACAAAACACATTTCTTTATTCTGGTGACAAGCCACTTATTTAATCTGGAAGCCCGCAGGCATCATTCCTTTGTCTAATATTTGATCAGCAGGAAATACTGGTGAGTATATTCATTTATAAATGACACATTTTACAGTTACAGCATTAAGATGTTTTTACATCTGCCTGCTTACAAATTACCGAAAGGTACTTGCCACTCAAACGTATCTATGACTGTGGTCATATTTCTTATTGGCTAACACTTGTCCAATAAGTATCGTGTAATAGCTTAGTAGGCAAGCCTTGTATACAAAACCCCACAATACCAGTAGTAACCATCCCGTAAGACTACAGAGACTAAATCACTGTAATGTATTTAAAATCGTTTGAAAATATTTGGACTATCTGTCATGAGTTTAATGGATTTAGAAAAGCATCATGACAGCATTGAAAAATCAGTTGTCTTACGCAAATGTGAGTTGTGCAAAAACTCGAATGTCTCACCTTGCAAGTTTATATTTAACAAGCCTTCTGATGTTAAGCACCTAGATTAAGCACAATGTAGTATATCTATATTAGTATAAACCCATAATTATAACGATAATCATGAGACATGAAACTTTACACGATGTCTAGGTAGAGCTTTTGGATTCGTGTTATAAAAGTTCCTTTCGATTGGAGAGGTACCATTACAATTACTGGGGTATAATACCAGTTTTTAAGAAGAGAGAAAATTTTTGAACGAGTTGTGAAGTCCAGATTTCTGCCTTATTTATACTTGAATTTAAGCATCTTCGCGTATCGCGAAGTTGCAGTAGGGTTGTCGAGTCAGCCCTAGCTATGCCATGTGGCGCGACACGTGTCAGCTGACGTGTCAATGCTGCATAACTTTTACGTCACATCTTCGCGTATCGCGAAGAAGCTTAAGCATACTCCTTCACGTATCGGGAAGGTGCAAAAATACTAAGGCGGCCCTTAAGCGGCTCGCGGCGATGCGAAGTGCAAAGTGCGCCATCAAAGCGCCACATTGCGCCCATCGCACTTCGCCCGAGCCCGTGCGCGTGCGCGTCGGGTGCTTTGCACCGTCCGCTAGGACTACTGGGTGTGATTTGGCACATAAGAAAATTATCATGTGAGCTCTCTTCCTTATAAAGAGCATACAAGTTTTGTAATCTAGCTATGTGGGACAAGAGTTAGAAATCCTATTTATACCATGGTGAAATCCTTCCATTTTCTTTCCTCTACCAATGTGGGATGGAATTTTCCTTTATATTTTCCATTCTTCCTTTTACTTCTTCTCTTTTCTTTTTCATTTCTTCATTTCTTTCTTTGATTATTTTATTCTTTATTATGGTTTGTTATAGTCCCCCCTCCTTATTTTAAATCTCGTCCTCGAGATCTATTGAAATAGGTGTGGGTACTTCCGCTTCATTTTTTATTCTAATTCCCAAGTATATTCTGGTCCACGTTTTGAATCCCATTTTACTTTGACCAGAACTATTCTTTTATGCTTGAGATTCTTGATCTTCCTATCTTCAATTTGTAATGGTTTCTCAACGAATTTCAATTTTTCATTACCTTTATATCTTGATGGGGTACTTTTAACGATTCTTCAGCTAGACATTTCCTTAGGTTGCTTACATGAAATACATCATGTATGCCGGCCATTTCTTCTGGTAACTCCAGCTGATAGGCTACTGGTCCAATTCTTTTAATAATTTGGAATGGTCCAACAAACCTTGGACATAACTTTCCTTTCTTACCAAATCGGACTACTCCTTTCCATGGAGATAACTTTAGTAGCAATTTATCTCCAGCTTGAAATTCTAATGGTTTGCGTCGATGATCTGCATAACTCTTCTGATGATCTCGTGCGGTCTTTAATCTTTCCTTGACTTGAATTATCTTGTCAGTAATTTCTTGTATGATTTCAGGACTTGATAATTGTTTTCCTCCTATTTCTGCCCAACACACTGGTGTTCTGCACTTTCGTCTATAAAGTGCTCCAAATGGGGCAGCATTAATACTTGTATGATAACTATTGTTGTAAGAGAATTCTATCAGTGGTAAATGGTCATCCCAATTTCCACCAAAATCTTTCACACAAGCTCTTAGCATGTCCACCAATGTTTCTATGGTCCTTTCACTTTGACCGTCAGTCTGTGGATGGTATGTTGTGCTCAAGCTTAACCTTGTTCCCATGGCTATTTGGAAACTCTTCCAAAAATGAGAAGTAAAACGACTATCCCGATTAGATACGATGGATACTGGAACTCCATGTAATGAGACAACTCTATCTACATACAGTTTAGCTAATTGCTCAATTTTAAAAGTTTCCTTCATTGGTATGAAATGAGCTGACTTTGTTAATCTATCCACAATCACCCAGATTGTGTCATTACCTCTTCTCGTTGTTGGTAATTTAGTAACAAAATTCATTATTATTAATTCCCATTTCCATTCTGGCATTTCTAATTGTTTAAGTAATCCTAACGGTTTTTGATGTTCAGCTTTAACTTGCGAACAAGTTATACATTTCAAAACATAATTAGCTACGTCCTTTTTCATCCCTATCCACCAATAGGTTTTCTTTAAATCTTGATACATTTTATCTTTTCCGGGATGCATCGTATACTTGGATTTATGAGCTTCTTCGATAATCCTTTCTCGTAAATTTCCAACGATTGGTATCCAAATTCTATTCCCCATTCGGAGAATCTCATCATTTCATTTTGTCAGTTGGTCAATTGTACCATTTCTTTTTTCATCAACAATGTTATTTCCTTCCATTGCTTGTTTTTGAGCATTTTCACTTCATCAATTAAATTGATTTGAAGTTCTAATCTTAGAGCTCGTACTCTTTTAGGTTTCTCGTGCTCTTTTCTGCTTAATGCATCGGTTACTACATTCGCCTTTCCTTTACGATGTTGGAGTTCACAATCATAGTCGCTAAGAATTTCCATCCAGCGTCTTTGCCTCATGTTAAGCTCCTTTTGCCTAAATATATACTTTAAACTTTTATGATCTGTGAATACAGTAAACTTACTGCCATACAAATAATGTCTCCAGATTTTTAGGGCAAAAATTATTGCTCCCAATTCTAAATCATGTGTTGTATAATTCTCTTCATGCTTCTTCAATTGTCTGGATGCATAAGCAATAACTTTTTCACGTTGCATTAATACACATCCCAATCCTGACTTGGAAGCATCACAACAAATTGTGAAATCTTCAGTTCCTTCTGGTAATGCAAGTATTGGGGCATTTGTTAACTTTTGTTTCAAAGTTACAAAAGCTTCTTCTTACTTATCTCCCCATTCGAACTTAACATTTTTACATGTTAACTTTGTTAACGGAACTGCTATTCGGGAAAAGTTTTGAATGAAGCGTCTATAATATCCTACTAATCCTAAGAAACTTTGAATTTCTGTAGGAGTTTTAGGAATTTCCCATTTAATGATCGCTTCTATTTTGGCAGGGTCAACATGAATACCTTCCTGATTAATCAAGTAACCTAGAAATTGCACTTCTTGTAACCAAAACTCACACTTTGAGAATTTAGCATAAAGCTTCTCTTTTCTCAATAGTGTTAAAAGTGTATTAAGATGTTTGACATGATCATCACTAGTTTTGGAATAAATAAGTATATCGTCTATAAAAACGATCACAAATTTATCCAAATACAGTTTATATATTCGATTCATCATATCCATGAATGCAGCTGGTGCATTGGTTAAACCAAATGGCATAACTGTAAACTCGTAGTGACCATATCTGGTTCTAAAAGCAGTTTTAGGAATGTCTTCTTCCTGTACCTTTAATTGTTGGTATCCTGAGTGTAAATCGATCTTTGAAAAATATTGAGCTCCTTGAAGTTGATCAAATAGATCATCAATTCTCGGTAAGGGATACCGATTCTTAATTGTGACCTTGTATAATTCTCTATAATCGATACACATACGCATCGATCCATCTTTCTTTTTAACAAACAGCACTGATGCTCCCCATGGTGATGAGCTTGGTTGTATAAAACCTTTTTCTAGCAAATCATCTAATTGCTTTTTCAATTCTAACATTTTTGTTGGCGCTAAGCAATACGGTGCTTTAGCAATTGGTGATGTTCCTAGGATCACATGAATTCTGAATTCTACTTCACGATCAGGCGATTGTCCCGGTAAATCTTATGGAAAGACATCATAATATTCTTATACTACCGGACTTTCTTTTAGCTCCTTTCCTTTGGCGCTAATGATTACAGAAATCATATATACTATACCCTGCTTTTTTAAGAAATTTGCCGCTTTCATTATTGATATAAACTTCATAGGTCTAAGAACTTTGTCTCCTTGAATTGTAATAATCTCTCCTGTTGGCGTACGAATCCCAACAAAATTCTTATTAGATAGGATTTCGAGCATGATTGGCTGCTAACAGTCCATTCCTAATATAACATCGAATCCGACCAAATTCATTGGAAGCAAATTTGCTTTAAACTTGTGACCTAATAAGTCTATATTTTCTCCTTGATGTACTTCATGAATGTAAGTGGAATTTCCATCGGCTGTTTCTACTATGCAAACTTATTTAAGTTTGGTTAATGGTTGGTTTAGGACTTGACAAAATTTCTTGTTTATGAAACTTTGATTTGCTCCGGAATCAAATAGTACTTTAGCGTAAACGTCATTAATAAGAAACGTACCCGCAAGGACATCCAGAATCATTGCTGCCTTTTGTGTAGTAAGCTAAAAAGCTCGTGCGTTCCTCTTAGGTCCATATGTATTCTTAGCTTTGCTGCCAGGCACCTTTATCAACTTGAGACATTCTGGACGGATGTGGCTAGGTTCTCCACAATTATAGCAAACACGTGTTTCTTTTCTTCTACACTCTTCATCTGTATGACCAGCCATCTTGCAGTAGTTGCAGAATTTGGTCTTTTTAAAAGCACATCTTCCTGAATGCCTCTTTCTACAGACCTTACAGAAAGGCTGAGCATAGGATTGCCCTGCCCCTTTCTTTTGGAATTCTTGAGAAATCTTCTGGGCTAATTCCTTCTTTTTGTTTTCTTTCTGTGTTCGGATTAATCCGTCTGCCATGGTATTGGCTTGTTCAACTGCTTCCTCAATAGTCTGAGGTCTAGCCGATTTTACCAGATCACGGATTTCACTTACTAATCCCCAAATATAATGAGAAATTAGTACTGTTTCTGGCGAAGCCAGAGCCGGTACCATTCTTGCATATTTAAAGAATTTTGTCATATACTCACGATATTTCATACCTTCCATCTTGTGGTTCAAGAACATAGTAGCAATCTTTTCTCTTTCATGTGGAGGACAAAATTTTCTTTCTATTATTTCTTTGAATTCACCCCAGGTCATAAAGTAAACTATGTTGCTTCCTTTTGCCTGGAGGATTGTATTCCACCATTCTAATGCTTCATTAATAAAGAGATTAGAAGCATATAATATCTTATCTTCTTCAGCACATTTACTAATTCTTATAACAGTTTCTGTCTTTTCTAACCAGCGTAGTGCTGAAATTTCGGTTGGCTTACAGGCCAAGAAATCTTTGTAAGTACAACCATTAGTTTTTAACTTTTTACGTTGTTTATTTTTATTTCCTCCATTTACACTATTACTAGCTTCAGTGTCAGATTTCTGTTTATTGCTCTCGGTTTTATCTCTAATGACAGTTACTGATTGTCTAATAGCTGCAGCAATTTGTAGGATTGCTTCAGCAATTCTTTGGGATATCATATCGTCAATAGCATTTATATTCAGAGCATTTTCTTGATTAGAATTTTCATGATTATTTTCACGGTTGTTAACAGAAACTTGATTTGACATCAGAATTTCAAACAAGAAGGAATATTAATAGCACAATTAAATAATAAAATAAGCAAGGTATTATCCACACAAAAGCACAAAACATGTTAACACATAGGCACAGAATATGTCAAAATCGTCGAGCTTTGCGACATTTACTCTTTATATATATATATATATATATATATATATATATATATATATATATTATACATATGCGTCACTATATTCTATATCTAATCTATATATATGCATCACTATAATTTTTACTTACTATTTTTTTTACAAAGAGGAAATTACGGTAATAAACATATATATATATATATATATATATATATATATATATTAGTTATATTATATATAGGGTTATCTATCGTAAAATCACCAGATCATGCTATCCCCGATGTTTCTCAGTCGGTTGGCGGTTTCATTAAGTTCTTCCCCGTAATGACGGAGTTATGTGGTCAGCTCCGGTGTCATCGTGCGGTAGTTGGCAGTTTCCGGCTGGAATAGTGCGTACGAGTTTGTCATCATTGTATGGAATTGCCAATAGTTTGTCCACCATTCCATAAACTGAGATTGGTTTATGAGGTCATCAGAGGGAAGCGGGTTTTCTTGGTTTTGGTTTGGGTTAGTCGAGGTTCCTGCTCCCATCTTGTTAACTATTGGTTGGAAGAACTCACACTGATCCAGGCATTGGCTAGCCTTTCTTCCATGGGAAGTTCAGCGATGGGTTGTGTTGGAGGGGGTTATGGTTCAGTTGGTGGTTGAATTTGTGGTTGTGGTTTTGGTTTTGGTTTTGGTTTTGGTTTTGGTTTTGGTTTTGGTTTTGGTACCGGAATCATAACTTTTCTTTTTTGTTTTCTCATTCCTTTTCTCCAGTCGATATATTGTTTTCTTCTTTTTGGTTGATTTGGGGTTGAAGTCGAGGACTGGGCAGTGAATACCATTGGTTCATTTGGTTTTTCTTCAGTTGTTGGGTTTACTGTCTCCATTTCTTCCGTACTGACCGATATGTTCTCAAAAGCCTCTATAAGCTCACTCATGCTGTTTAATCAAAAACAATAAAACAACAACCTCCAAAAGAAAATCATATTATTTATATTTATGTGTAGTTAAAATTTCAACCATAAAGTTAACACATAAGTTAACACATAGGTTAATACATTTATTTCCTAACACTTAATTAGATATTGTTAAAATACCTATAATGCTTAAACCAGTGGCTCTGATACCACTTCAGCTATCACATCCACGACCCCTATACCCCAGGAGGGGAGCCGTGAACGTTGAGTGGTGGTATTGATGTTTATTAAAATAAATTGCAGCGGAATATTTCATCAGAACCGTAGTTCGGAAAACTAATCAGAGTTATAAAAACACCATAATTCTTATTTCATAAACTGGGATAAAAACCCATTTTTATACAAACATAAGTTTTATAGGGATAAACCTTAATTTACAAAAAACGTTTCTTTATTCTGGTGACTAGCCACTTATTTAAGCTGTAAGCCCGCAGGCATCATTCCTTTGTCTCTAACAGGTCACCTGAAACATGTTTAAAAATATTTGATCAGCAGAAAATACTGGTGAGTATATTCATTTATAAATGACACATTTTACAGTTACAGCATTAAGATGTTTTTACATCTGCCTGCTTACAAATTACCGAAAGGTACTTGTCACTCGACCGTATCTGTGACTGTGGTCATATTACTTATTGGCTAACACTTGTCCAATAAGTAACGTGTAATAGCCCAGTAGGAAAGCCTTGTATACAAAACCCTACAATACCAGTAGTAACCATCCCGTAAGTCTGTAGAGACTAAATCACTGTAATGTATTTAAAATCGTTTGAAAATATTTGGACTATCTGTCATGAGTTTAATGGATTTAGAGAAGCATCATGACAGCATTGAAAAATCAGTTGTCTCACGCAAATGTGAGTTGTGCAAAAACTCGAATGTCTCACCTTGCAAGTTTATATTTAACAAGCCTTCTGATGTTAAGCACCTAGATTAAGCACAATGTAGTATATCTATATTAGTATAAACCCATAATTATAACGATAATCACGAGACATGAAACTTTACACGATGTCACAATGTCATACCTTGGTTAGGTAGAGCTTTTGGATTCGTGTTATAAAAGTTCCTTTCGATCGGAGAGGTACCGTTATAATTACTCGGGTATAGTATCAGTTTTTAAGAAGAGAGAAAATTTTTGAACGAGTTGTGAAGTCCAGATTTCTTCCTTATTTATACTTGAATTTGAGCATCTTCGCGTATCGTGAAGTTGTAGTAGGGTTGTCGAGTCAGCCCTAGCTATGCCACGTGGCGCGACACGTGTCAGGTGACGTGTCATCCGATGCTTCTTCGGCAAAATACGATATACAAGTGGGATCTGCAAAGATACTAAGACGGCCCTTAAGCGGCTCGTGGCGATGCGAAGTGCAAAAGTGCGCCATCAAAGCGCCACATTGCGCCCATCGCACTTCGCCCGAGCCCAAGCCCGTGCGCGTCGGGTGCTTTGAACCCTCCGCTAAGACTACTGGGTGTGATTTGGCACATAAGAATATTATCATGTGAACTCTCTTCCTTATAAAGAGCTTACACGTTTTGTAATCTATCGATGTGGGACAAGAGTTAGAAATCCTATTTATACTATGGTGAAAGCCTTCTGTTTTTTTCCTCCACCAATGTGGGATGGAATTTTCCTATGTATTTTCCATTCTTCCTTTTACTTCTTCTCTTTTCTTTCTCATTTCTTCATTTCTTTTTTTGAATATTTTATTCTTTATTGTGGTTTGTTATAGTCTCTAGCCTGATTCACAGCATTTGTGTTTCCTCTGTTCTGGTTGCTCTGAATCTGAATCTGGTTTTTTCTCTATGGTTGCATCTGTTGTTGCTGAGGTCTATTCTAATTCTGATATGGATTTTTATTAGCCATCTAATTTCTCTAATGAGTTCCTTGGTAATTCTGATTATGGTTTTGATAGAACTGATTCTGATTCACCTGATTACCAAACTGTTTTGGTTGATTACATTCCCTAGAAAAATGTCCAGGCTGTTGGCAATTGTAACAGATAGCTTTAGACTTGTCAAATCCAATCCGGTCATTGGGTCCTGAGAAAGATGATCTCCCAGTCCTGTTGTATAGTCTTTTGCTTCAAACTGCCAACATTGCAGCTTGCCACTTTATGTTCATATCTTCTAGATCATCCACATCTAAAAATTCAAGGTCTTCTTGCACTATACTTGTGTTGATCAGATTCTTTACCACAAAGGCATGGTAGGAATCAGTGAACATTAATAATAAGGCTTGGTAGTCTGTTCCATGAATTGAATTGTTTTGTGTGTTGGGAGGGTGTCCACTAGCTGCAGAAGCAGTGTCATCTTCAATCATTTGGACATTAAATCTTGATTGACTTCCTCCACACATTGAGCTTGTTTCAACTAGTTCCTCCACAATTGGCTGTTGATTAGACTTAAGACTGAGGTTTCCCATAGGTGCCACTAAGGCATTTGTCATTAGGAAGCTAGGCTTCTCTTCTCTTATCATATTGCTTTCTATCATCTCATGCTCAGCAGCCTTTAGAAATGCTATCACATCATCCAACTTGAAGTTAGGAAAACTGGTTTTCTCTTTAATGAATTTACTGGCTGTGTACCATTCTCCAGACAGTGAAGACAGTAGTTTCTTGTTCAGTTCAAAGTCAGGAATCAGTAAGTCAGTTAGTCTGATTTTATTCACTATGGTCATGAACCTCTGCAATACTGACTTTAGTCGTTCACCTTTTTTAAACTTGAATCAATCCAACTGTTGTTTCAATCTGTTCTTTTTGATGTCTCTCAGCTCTGTGTTGCCCTCAAACATGTCAATAACAGCATCATAGATCTCCTTTGCCGTTTTATGATGGTTGACACTGGTCAATATCTCCCAAGAGAGACCTAACTTCAGCATTGACAAAGCCTTATCATCTCGTTTCTTCATTTTGAGCTTAATGGTGGCATTGTTGTTTGCTGCAAGGGAGGGAATGTATTGTACATCCCGGATTGAGTTCCACAGCTCAGGGTCATTGTAGTTTACTGCAGCTTCTAACAGGACTTTCAATTTGATGAAGTTTTCTTGTCCGATTAATCTTGGAATCTTGTTTGTTGATACCTCTTGGTCATCCATCTTCTCAGATCTAAGCTTTCACAAACGAAAACTTTGTAAAGCATCAAACTTTATCACACACCTTCAGTCCCGTGGCCTTCAGCGAGCATCCAAAGCTCTGATACCACTTGTCAGGACTGGGAATCTGGTGCAAACCTTAACTTGGTTGACAAGAACATGCAGATCCAATAACCCAAAGGCCTATTGAATATCCCGGCGGAATCAAGATATTCAACGGATGGGAAAGAAGGTGTGAGATAGTTGACAACGAAACAATAAAATATAGTCGGTAAGAACAATATCAAAGACAAAGATTCACTATATTTAATACATCATTCAATGAAACAATTAAAGGAATGTCTAGGGTTTCGTGAAGGCGGCAAAGTCTGTACGAGGAGAAAAATTGAATATTCGTTACAATGTTTCTCGTACTCCATGCCCTAAATAGAAACCTAGGATCCTATTTTATAGACCCTGACATTCCTTCTAGAATCTCTAATGATTACATATTGAATGAGAAATAATTAATACAAGTGTTGAGCCTTTCGAACATGACATATCTTCCTCGAGCAGACTCTATATGCACTGTATGCTCGATGATAGTCTTTGAGCATACTTTACTTAGAATACTTTCATATAGAAAATATTCTCCTCTAGCATGCTTCATCCTTCTTGACAAATCCTTGCTTTGCTCGAACATGTCCATCGAGCAAGCATATTCTTCTTGATGTCTTCAATCATGTCTTGTGACTTATTCAGCAATCTTCAGCATGCTCGGATGTGAATCTTGCTTGGGGACTGAACTATGCTTGAAGTCTATACTTAGAACATGACATCTTCTTATTGCATCCATGTTTGTCACCAATATGCTCGAACATCCCGTGCTCGGATCACTTGGCTAAAACTTGAATAATCAAGTCGTTTGCTCGATTGGCAATCTGTACTCGACAGAAGAACACTCTTGCTCGGAGAAGTGTAGCTTGCTCAAAGCCTTCAACACTTAGAAGAATTTACCGAAAGTGGCTCTGAAGACCATAATCGAGGTTGTAAACCATGCTCGGTGATCCAAGCTTGCTCGAAGTCCATACTTAGCCGATTTCTTGAGGAGGTTGAGAAAATTCCAATCTTCCTTAGTAGATATTTGACTCAACAATATGTTGTAGTAAAAAGTATATATATATATATATATAGTTTAGGTGATGTGTCTCTAATAACCCTATAATAATGACCCTCACAACTAAGCTTTAATATTAAAACGAAAATCCTAAAACCACACACAACCGGCAAGTGTACCGATCCCAAGTAGTATAGACCTAGGAAGTCCGAGTATCGAACACGTGGACACGTAAGACGCTAACGATTACTAACCCTAGACAAGACCTACCTTAGAATAATATTTAATTGATTTTTGATTTTTACTTACTTAACTGGACTAACTAACAAAACTTACCAAAAATAGAAAACTTAACGGGGAACTAACTGTGTTAACTTAGGATGGAGAAAAACATCTACCTAGGTCTGAATCAAATTGTAGGCCTAACAAGCTAATGGATTGAATGACTTCAAGACACCGGTTCCTAAAGATGACACGACTAAGGATCGCTCGGGCTCACTGGATTACCTCTCGGTCTCACTCAACATGCCTAAACTACTTAAAATCGGCTAAAACGACCAAACCGGGAAACAATTGCTAACGTGTTCTAATGCTAGATCACCTCTCGGTCTCACCAACACTCACCCTAATGGCAATGAATACTACACAACCAAGGATAGAGGAACAATTCAATTTAAACTAAAATAGATCAACTAGTAACTCAAAACACCTAAACCTGACAAGAAACGAACTCGTTCTCGCGCAATCCTTATTCTAGCTTGTAAAGGCAATGAGATGACCCTAACTTCCTATCACCTCTCGGTCTCAAAGAAGGTGTCTAACCACTGTACTTTAACCAAATAATCATGCAACAAAACCCTACGGTTGTTCCTACCGCAAACAAACCCTAAACACCAAGTCTAGAATCAAACAATGCACCGATCAATCAATACAAAACTAATCAATCAACACACGGGGTTTATGCAATAAATTAACCAATATTTCCAGCCCTTAAACACAACCTATTTCATGTCTAAATCAAACTTTACAATAGCAATTAAGGTCTATCAATCAAACAATCCATAAAACCCATCAAAACCTAACAATTAACATCATTCCTAGGTAAAACTAACAAGATTAGCCGAGAATCATAATTGGACAGCAGCTAGAACATTATATAACTCCTACCAATCATCATAATAATCATCCAACAATCAATTCTACTCATAAACAATTCAATCTCTTAAGCAATTGCAAAACAATTCAACAATTAAGCAAGAAATTAAAATTGTATGAACAATGAAAAATATGTAAGGATATGAGATGTTCCGGGGCTGCTCTCGGCTGTAAAAACTGATGGTGAATGATCCCGAGACTTGGTTCTTGTGTCTTCTTCCTTCCCTAGCCGTCACACGATCAAACTCTAAGCCGAAAAAAGTTTTTTTCCTTCTCTCCCTTGCTGCTCCTACTGCGATCGCAGCTTGCTTGGCTGCTAGGGTTTTTTAATTTTTTTTTATGTTATAATATTGTAAGTAATGGGCCTCCATGATGCATATGGGTCGGGCTTTGAGCTTTGTCTTGAACTTGTATGCGTAAAAGGCTCGTAGAATGCTCGAAAAGCTTGGTTTCTTCTACCCTGTAACCCATAACCTACAATATGAACAAATTTATGTAAAACCTAAATAAAACGAGTTAAAACACATAAAATATAATATATTACGTAGATAAAAGGTGCGGAAAATACGTGTGTTTTACAACACATCATTAGGTAGTATACGTATCATAAATAGTGTATGCAGATTTAGCACTTTTCAAATATACCAGGGTAGCTAACCCATTTACAAGCTACTAGACGTTTGAACCGAAGCTGACTGTCTGTATGCCTTCTTATCAGGTCTATCACAAAACACTGGCGATGTATGTTAGGACAATTTACACCCGTCCGACCTCCAGTCGAGTTATAGCAGGTGGGGTTTGTCAAAAGTACTACTTATATTTCCCCGCGATCCCATCCAAACAATTCAAGGTATGTAAAGACTTTATGTGACATGAGGGCATCTAGTCACTTGTGATATATAAGAAACTACATAAATCCAAAATAAGTCGCTGCGTTTTCCTCCAAAAACCAGTATGTAAGTATGTCCGTGTTTTCAATCCAGAAAACAAGTATAGGAAAATGTTTTGTGTTTTCAATCCAGAAAACAAGTAAGGAAAATGCTTTGTTGTTTTCAATCTAGAAAACAAGTATACGAAAATAGTTTTGTTGCTTTCAGTCCTGAAAAGTATACGAAAATCGTTTTGTTGTTTTCAATATAGAAAATCATCATTATCATCGTACTCAGTATATCCCACCAATAGCAATGCTATGGTAGGGTCTGAGGAGGGTAAGATGTAGACAGCCTTACCTCTATCCCATAGGGATAGAGAGGCTGCTTCCGGTGAGACCCCCGGCTCGATAGTAGTTTTGAATCAAGCCTTGGACATAAGACACATAACACTCAATCATCGGGACACCGGCTGATTGGTGCATGTGCCCTTGTCTTTCGGCTATCAACGCCACCACATGATGCCTGATTAACCTTCCGCCACTTTTAACGTTATTTTCACGTAATTAGTAAAATAACGTCAAAAATTAGTGCAATTTTACTTTTGCCCACCCAAGGGTTCACACATATATACATTATATGTGCGCACCACAAGCAGGGCGTTCAATATAGAAAACAAGTATACAAAAATAGTTGTGTTTTCAATCCAGAAAACAAGTTGGAAAAAGCATGAACTCACATGGTGTCGCGTGTAATTGACTTTTCTCAAACCAAATGAATGCACTTGACTCGTTAACTGTTACCAAGTACAAGTGTTTAGGTTATAAGAATGTGTTTAATTGACAAAACTCTAAGACTCATGTATGGACTTACACACAAACTTGATCCAACGACTGGTTGGTGATAATAAGTAATGACAACTGTGCCAAAAAGTCCTAATGTAACACCCCGGCCTGGTTAGGGTTGACGTGTTACTCTATACGGTAATTATAGACATTAAAAACGTTTTCATTAAAGTCTTAACCCTATTTTAAAACCACACAACGGTCCAAAAACATTCAAATTAAAAGTACTCGGCAAAATGACAATAAAATAAAGTTGTTTAACTCAAAAGAAATTTTAGTAAGTTCCTCGATTTCCATTTTCTAGTCATTTACTTTTACTCTCTTATCACACATTCCCCCGATTCCCTTGATTACTTGTAACAAATACCAAAAAACACAAAACAAAGAAACACGACAGAGCCAAAAATTGCCCAGTAACGGAGGAAACAATAGCAATAACAATAGACGATGAAGAATAATACGGTACACAAAATGGTCAAATGAGAAACCAATAAAGTATGCAAGCCAGTAACAGTAACAATACGCTGAGCGAGCAGTTATGAACCAGTACAATAACAATATATCTATGGAAATACCCATGTGAGCCAGTAACAACAACAGTAGCAGTATGCACATTAGCTGCAGACGAATGCACCAATAATTAAGTGAGATAGGAATGTGGGAACACACACCTAACCATCTCACTCCAGTAACAGTTTACCTAGAATCGATCCATACGCCTCTCAGTAGTCAGTAAATCAATAAGTGCTCTCGTCGCACAATAATATAGAGACGCTGTGGACTAATCGCTTCGCCACAAATAGAGCACGTCAAAGATGCCTCGATTGACGCCCTATGTCCCCATAGGTGGATAAATGCTCGAGTATTGAGGTCAAATAAAACTCAATAAAAATTGTCAATATCGATATAATATGTCTCAATAACAATAAGTCAATGAACAATGGTCTATTTGGAACATGCGATAATGAGTGCAATAAAATATATTTTATTGCATGCATTTCAATTATTAATTTAACAATAGCAATCTAACAATTTGCAATATATAATGAAACGAGTTAATAAGGGTGACGGTGAGAAAATACTATGAAACGGATAAATAAAACTATGATATGACTAACAACTCAATAACCGACATATTACGAAATCAACGACACAACATAACACTACCAGTGTAAGGCGACGAAAAGTCGTACACTATGAGATCGATGAAAACAATATTTACGCTATAATTTAAATACCACAGAATCCGTACCTTATAAGCGAAATAGCGTTAACCGTAACAAAACCATAAGCTTGAATTAAATGCCGCGAAACCTTGGTCAAGTCTAAGAAGGATTTGAGACATAAGTAGTGGCACGAAAGCGACGGTGAACTATCAGAAATAATGGCGTTTGAATGGTCGTTTTCGATTGGCATGCAGCAGCAACATTTCTCCAAAAATTAAATCGGATAGAGACTGTAGAATGACGGAGACAATGATGTGATTATTCTGGTTACCAGGTCGATATGGTGGATTAGGGAAGTGCTTCGGTTGTCGGTGAAGTTATCATAGGAACAAGGAAATGAATAATGTTTTTGAGAAAGAGAGATTCATAACCAGATTTACAAATGAAGGGCATTTTACACTCACCCCAAATACTCGTTAACGGTGGTGGATTAATTCAATTCCTTCTAATTGACAGCGGTTTAATTGCTTTTTATTTTGGAATGATTAATCCGTGAAACATGGAATGTTCAATCCTGGAGCATCATAATTGATTTCTTTATATATTTCTATTTTGATATCTGTTAGTTTTAAATTTGAATAACTCTTTTTATTCTAATTTGATGATTACTTTTAAATACATAATAATTCTTGTAATTTGTGTTTCAATGCGTTTGTAACATTACAAGTTATAAGTCTCCAAGTAACTTTATTTATTTATTATTGTTATAACACAATACGAACAAAAGTATTAATTTGATAATACGTCATAATCATTTTGTCCATTTGTGTTGGATTAAATTCGTTTGGGCAGGACATTAAACTTTAACTATTTAATATTTTAGGGTTTTCAAATATTCGTGTATTACAATTCTACCTTCGTTAAAAGAAATTTCGTCCTCGAAATTAATGTTATGAGTCACTATAAGTTTGGGTATTTCAACACTCTACCCCCTAAAAAAATTTTCGTTCCCGAAATTTATGACTACTAAAATAAAGAATAATATTCAATAAACGATAAACGATACACATAACCCATATGCAAAAAGGAAAGATCAAGAGTCGAAAAGACGCACTAGTGTTTCGTTAAACAAAAATCAAATAATATAAGTTTCAAAAATCTTAGTTTCCAATAAAGTCAAGTATTGGGAACGGTTCATATCCTACGGTTCCCAGGTAGCCTCATTTTCTGAGTGAAAATAAACTTTCATTAGAATTTGATGAATGATAAAGATTCCCTACGCACGGACATTCTTGTCGATCCAATATATCGTCTGGCTCTTTTTTTTGTATACAGTAAGTGCTTTTGGACCTTATTTGGAAAATACTTCATAACATGTAGAGGGTGGTAACTATAATCGCAAAAAAAAAATGATATATGAAAAAGAATTGTGCATGTGCAATAATAGTGGTTGTAAAGCTAAAAACATTACAACGAATAATTCCTTGAAAGTTTGGTAAATTACTATCGCGCATAAATACTATAAATCAATAACGTAAATTCACGCATGAAACAGATGAAACTCTATGACAAAGGATCTAGGTGCTAACCAGTACATGCTCGTACCTGTAAATTCACGCATGTACAGGATTTCACCAGAACATGCTCGTACCTGTAAATTCCCCATTACATTCGTGACTATAATGGTCAATTTACCTTACAAGAGTGTCCTAAGCGTCATACCATCATGCATCTTAATGGTATAATACTTATAAATTGAAAATAGTGGAGCCTACCAAATCGACTTTTGAGAGGCTGCAAAATCATGGTTGATGATTAAAATGCTTACAAGCATAGGCATTATAGTGTTATACTTCTAGAAAATTCTTGATAAGTACAATCAAAGCACACGAGGAAAGGGGATCAAGCTTGAACATACACGCATTCACACGTCATCTAAATCTCTCTATTATGCCAACAATGATGTTCAGAAGTGGCTCATTAAGTTCGAAAGTATCAGACGCAGCAACGATCAAAACAATATACGTTACAAAAACCAGGAATAGATTAAGAGAAGTAGGTGACTTCTATGTTCATAAGAGAAATACTTTACAACTAGAAGGATGAGATGAATCCAAATCAGAAGTTGATATCCTAACCCAATGTCTACCCATAACCTCACATGTCTCACTTTTAATATTTAAGTATTCTATAGGAAAGAGCCTAAAGCTCTGATACCATAACTGTAACACCCTGGCTCGGTTAGGGCTGACTTGTCACTCCATACGGTAATTATAGACATTAAAAACGTTTTCATTAAAGTCTTACCCCTATTTTAAAACCACACAACGGTCCAAAAACATTCAAATTAAAAGTACTCGACAAAACGACGATAAAATAAAGTTATTTAACTCAAAAGAAATTATTAAGTTCCTCGATTTCCAATTTCTAGTCTTTTACTTTTACTCTCTAATCACACATTCCCCCGATTCCCTTGATTACATGTAACAAATACAAGAAAACACAAAACAAAGAAACACGGCTGAGCCAAAAATTGCCTGCTAACAGAGGAAACAATAGACAATGAAGCACAACAATACAATAAACGATCAAATGAGAAACCAATAAAGTACGCGAGGCAATAACAGTTACGTTGAATAATCATTTATGAACCAGTACAATAACAATATATCAATGGAAATACCCATGTGAGCCAGTAACAGTAACAATAACAGTAACAGTATGCACATTAACTGCAGACTAATGCACCAATAATTAAGTGAGATAGGAATGTGGGCACACACACCTAACCATCTCACTCCAGTAACAGTTTACCTAGGATCGATCCATACGCCTCTCAGTAGTCAGTAAATCAATAAGTGCTCTCGTCGCACAATAATATAGAGACACTGTGGACTAATCGCTTCGCCACAAATAGAGCACGTTAAAGATGCCTCGATTGACGCCCTATGTCCCCATAGGTGGATAAATGCTCAGGTATTAAGGTCAAATAAAACTCAATAATAATGGTCAATATCGATATAATATGTCTCAATAACAATAAGTCAATGAACAATGGTCTATTTCGAACATGCGATAATAAGTGCAATAAAATATATTTTATCTCATGCATTTGAATTATTAATTTAACAATAGCAATCTAACAATTTGCAATATATAATGAACGACTTAATAAGGGTGACGGTGGCACAATACTATGAAACGGATAAAAAAAACTATGATACGACTAACAACTCAATAACTGACTTATTACGAAATCAACGACACAATATAACGCTACCAGTGTAAGGCGACGAAAATCCGTACACTATGAGATCGATGAAAACAATATTTACGCTATAATTTAAATACCACAGAATCCGTACCTTATAAGCGAAATAGCGTTAACCGTAACAAAACCATAAGTTTGAATTAAATGCCGCGAAACCTTGGTCAAGTCTAAGAAGGATTCGAGACATAAGTAGTGGCACGAAAGCAACGATGAACTATCAGAAGCAATGACGTTTGAATGGTTATTTTCGATTGGCATGCAGCAGCAATATTTCTCTAAAAATTAAATCGTCTAGAGACTGTAGAATGACGGAGACAATGCTGTGATTTTTCTGGTTACCAAGTCGATATTGAAGAGGTATGTACCCGCCTCAACACCAAGCAAGGCGGGTCAACCCACAAGATAAAGACATTATGAAGGCACAAAGCCAAAACCCAGGCGCAGCGCGCATACAAAACATGCTCAGGCATCATATGCTCGCGCATCACATATGCGCGCGGCGCATATCGCATGCTCTTGCACATCACATATGCTCGCGCGTCACATATGCGCGTGGCGCACCAGCGCGCGGCGCATATCACACGCTCGTGCATATCACACCTGCGCATGAAATATCTGCGCGTGAGAATAAAAAGAAGACTTCGCGCATTCTCAGGATGGGCGCATATCACGCGTACACATAATCAACCTCGTCCTTATCCAAATCAGGATCAGGGCAACCTTGATTGTGCACGTCAGACACTCTTCTAGAAGGCATCTTTTTAAGGAGTAAGAATATGCTGATGTTGACAGCTGCCAAATGAAAGGTCGACAACTCAGCATGACACATGTGCTACCACATGATTACAACCAACGAGAAAGCGCCAGGTGTCCCAGAGGACACGTGGCGCAGTGCGATTGGAGGAGGCCAACGAGGCTGAGCCCAGCCAGTGGAAACCCTAGCACTATAAATACAGCATCAACTCCACTTTGATGACACATTCATTCACACTCAATCATTGACAGTTACAAGCAGTGATATCACATTCAATCATATTGAATTGTATTCACTCACAGTCAGTTACAGAAAACACACAGTCACATAATCAAGAGTATTCAGCGATTCAGCAAGACTCTTGAGGTTTCACTGACTCACACTTTATTATCTTCTCCACAAAGATACTGATTCTCACGCCGGAGGGTTACCCCAAAGAGGACCCCTCTGTCCCTTTCTGAGGGGTAAGTAACGGCGCTGTTCATTTTGTAGGTGGAAGAACACGGATTCAAAGGAACCATCGGTGAAACAGTTTAATCATACCCGAGGAAAGTAGATCTGCTACCAGTGAGTAGATCCACGTTTCTTCATTGGCGCCATCCGTGGGATACACACGGCAATCAGATCTCATCCAGATCTACAAAAAAAAAAATCAATCACCATGGTTTCTGGAGTTCGTAACGTTGATCAAGCTCTGGAGGATATTGAACGTGAGGGTGTTAACGACGGACAGCAGGTTCTGAGGGTCCCGCGTGATTCTACGCGTACCACCAGCAACCGTCCCTTCGTCACAACCCCTCACGGCCAGACTGAAACTCCTCCAGACGACCACACGTTACAAAATATGGCCGGCGCGAAGCTGAAAGGACCAATGGGTCCAGAAGATGAAGCAAATGATCCGAATGAATGGCTCATAAACGAGCAGCGGCGTCTGATTGAAAAGTACAACGACATGGTCAAGCAGAAGAAGCTAGCCGACCAAGCACAAAGGCAAGCTTTTGATAAGCAGACTACAAAGAGGCCGCGCGCGCCGGAAGAGGGACATTCTGTTCACACTGCACACACTGAGTTCAGTGATGAAGAAGTGCATAGCATGAGGAAGACACGGGATACTCATGCAGGAGGCTCACAGCTTCGCGCGCCTGTGAACATGGCGCCTGGAGCCAGAGCAGATCTGGATCTGCACATGCCGTACAGCCCACCGATCAGAGGGCAAGTGGACGTAACCACGCCCTATAGACCAGCCATCCTGGTAAAACACTCAAAGTTTACTGCGCGCATCGCGCAGGCTCCCATCCAGCACAAGACAAAGATGCCAAGTGGTCTGGGCAAATATGATAGCACAACAGATCCAGATGACTTTTTGCAAGGTTTCTATAACACGGGAAACCTAGAGAGCTGGACGATGCCAACATGGTGTCATATGTTTGCTCGCTGCCTCACGGGCGCAGCGCGGGTATGGTTCGAGAGCTTGCCGACAGGGCAAATTGATGGGTTCGAGGAACTATTAGAAAAGTTCCAAGCCCACTTCGTACAGCAGCGCAGGCACACGCGCGATCCTGATGACATCATGCACTGCATACGCAGGAATGATGAAACGATTGAAGATTACATCACTCGTTTCAATCAGGAATCCCTGGCAATCGGGGGCATAACTGAGCAGCTCCTGCGCGTGGCCTTTATACAAGGCACGCGCAGTGACCAACTCCGCCGGGCTCTTGTAAGCAAAGATGGTATGCCCACCACGTGGGCCAAGTTAATGGAGGCATCGCGAGTTTTCGCGAGAAATGAGAAACAGATTGCCCAAGATAGGGCAAGAGAAAGAGCGCATCAGGCAGAATCACCGCGCAGCAAAGATAAGAGGGCCAAACAGAACTCTGTATGGTCCAGGTTGCAGCCAACAAGTTTTTCTTCCGCGGAAAAACAAGCGCAACCAACCTCACCACAGCCCCAAAAAGAAGTTCGTAATCGCGGGGAGGGTGACAAGAGGGAGGGCGGTAGAGATCCTAGCAGACCTTTGCCAAGAATATGGACGCCCCTCACTAAAACACCTTCACAGGTGTTAAGTACTGAGAATGTCCAATTCAAGCCCCCCAAACAACTACACTACAAGGGACCGCAAAACAGTGGCAAATATTGTGAATTTCACAGGTCCCCGGGCCACAACACCGACGCATGCCATCATTTAAAGGATGCGATCGAGAAGGATGTAAAGTCGGGCAGGCTGGCTCACTTGGTAAAAAACCAAAGAATAGAAGATGAGCAACCGGAGGGAGCCTCTGCCAGCAAGAAGTACAAAAGAATCTGTGTGGCTGAGGGGGGACGACAAGGGCAGACGTCAAGAAAGAGAAGCGCGCAAATCCACGGAGATTGGCGCGAGCAGCAAGTCATCTTCCCAAGAATCAGGGGAGGCCCTTCAATAAGCAGTCCTCTCGTCATTACCACACACATTGCTCATTACGAAGTGTCAAAGGTCCTGGTGGACACTGGAAGTGAATCTGACATTATGTATGAGCAGTGTTTCAGAAAGTTAGACCCGGCAGACCAAGCGCGGCTCGAAATTGTGAACGCACCAATCTGTGGTGTCTCAAATGAAATCATACATCCCCTAGGCCAGATTCAGTTTGAACTAACTATGGGGGATGATGAGCACAAGCGAGCCGAAGTTGTCAACTTCTTGGTCTTGCCCACCACGTCATGCCACAATATGATCCTGGGTAGGGGAACGATTGCCCAATTTAATGCTGTACCGTCGCCAGCGCACGGCGCATTGGGGATCCCTACACCAACAGGCGTAGCATTTGTTTACCGCGATCATTTGTGCGCAGTGACAAGCACGCCGCAGGAAGGGAGAATGAAACTTACAATGGCTGACAATGCGCCAGAGAAGTGGATTTTAAACCCAAAATTCCCAGATCAAACGGTCACAATTGGCGCTACCATTTCAGACGAAACGAGATTGAGAATGAAAAAGTTGCTTACAAAATACACGTCGGTTTTCGCGTGGCAACACTCCGATATGACGGGGGTCCCGCGAGACTTGGCGCAACATTCTCTTAACACGTTTAAGTCGGTGGAGCCAATTGCACAGAAAAAGAGAATCATGGGGGATGAAAAGGCGAAGGCCATGAATGAGCAAGTGGAGGACCTGTTGCGCGCAAACATCATCCACCCAATTCGATACCAGACATGGGTAGCCAATCCTGTGATGGTAAAGAAAAGCAACGGGTCATGGAGAATGTGTATTGACTTCAAGGACCTCAACAAAGCATGTCCGAAAGATTGTTACCCCCTCCCAAACATCGACGCAAAGGTGGACTCCGTGGCGCCATTCAAGCTCAAATGTTTCCTGGATGCCTACAAAGGCTATCACCAGATTCAAATGGCACCACAGGATGAAGACAAGACGGCCTTCAGAACCGACAAGGGTGTTTTTTGTTACACAAAAATTCCCTTTGGTTTAAAAAATGCGGGCGCAACCTATCAGAGACTTATGGATTCGGTTTTCAGTGAACAAATCGGAAGAAATCTAGAAGTCTACGTCGATGATTTGGTGATCAAGAGCAGGGAGGAGAGACAAATGCTCAAAGACATCGAGGAAACCCTTCAGCGCCTAACGGAGGTTAACATGAAGCTCAACCCGAGCAAATGTACTTTCGGCGCAGAAGAGGGGAAATTTCTTGGTGTAATGGTCACTAAGGATGGTTTCAAGGTGAACCCTGAAAAGGTGGAAGCCATCCTTGACATGCCTTCACCATCCACCATGAAAGAGGTTCAGAAGCTGAATGGTAGATTGGTGTCAATCAACAGGTTCCTAGCGAACCACGCCAGCAAATCTACTCCATTCGTTAACACCTTGAGGAACTGTTTGAAGAAGAGCCAATTCAAGTGGACGCCTGAGGCTGAGCAAGCTTTCACTGAGATAAAAGAATGTCTCATTAAATTGCCAGCGCTCACAGCTCCACTTCCTGGCGAGACCCTTACATTGTACCTGTCAGCTGGAGACCGCGCGATCGGCGCAGTATTATTGGTGGATCGCAAGGGGATACAAACGCCGATATACTATGTGAGTCGGGTGCTCACAGACCCTGAGACGCGCTATTCCATAATGGAAAAGTTAGTTTTGTCACTAACACACGCGTCGCGCAAGCTCCATAGATACTTCAATGGTCATCCTATTGAAGTTCTGACTGGTTACAACATCCAGCAAGTTTTGCGACGCCCCGCGCTCTCCGGAAGGCTGACAAAGTGGGCGCTGGAATTAGGTGAACACACGATCACTTATAAGCCCCGTCCAGCGATAAAGGGTCAAGTTTTGGCGGATTTCATCACGGAAATCCCAGACGGAAAGATTGAAGAAGCTCAGCGCGAGGTAGATCCTCCGCGAGCAAATGATGAAGAAGATGTTTGGAGGCTATTCACTGATGGAGCCTCCAACAGCGAAGGGTCTGGCGCAGGCCTCAAACTGATGGACCCTGATAATCGTGAATATACTTATGCTATCAGGTTGGACTTCAAGAGTACCAACAATGAGGCTGAGTATGAAGCCCTGCTGGCTGGTCTGCGCATCGCGCGCAAGTTTGGGGTTAAAAGACTAGAGGCGCATGTTGATTCTTACTTGGTAGCTGCTCAGGTCAACGGCCTATATGACGCCAAGGAGAACACAATGCCTCTGTATCTAGAGCAGGCAAAAAAGCTCGTTGAGCAGTTTGACTTCTTCAGAATCATACACATCTGGCGCAGCGAAAACAAGTCCGCTGACGCGTTGAGTAAAATGGCATCAACTAATTTTGATCACTTTGGCAAAGATGTCAGGGTGGAGGTAATGAGCAGCCCGTCAGTGCAAACGCAATCGGTCCTTGTAATTCATACAACCCCTTCATCCTGGATAACTCCAATAACAGAATTCCTGATGAAGGGGAAGTTACCGGACGATCGCGCACAGGCGAGAAAGATAAGACACAAGGCACAGAACTATGAATTACTTGATGGTACATTATATCGGCGCTCTTATCTTGGACCGCTCATGAAGTGCCTGGATGCTGAAGAAGCAACCTATGTGATTAGGGAGATTCATGAAGGAATCTGTGGAATTCACGCTGGCCCGCGCATGGTGGTTGCCAAGGCGATGAGTTCAGGCTACTATTGGCCAGGCATGTACTTGGATGCGCTAAAAGAAATCCAAAAATGCAAGGCATGTCAGAGCTACGCGCCAAACACCATGCGTCCAAAGAACAACTTGATTCCAGTCACCTCCGCATGGCCTTTCCACAAATGGGCCATTGATATTGTAGGGCCCCTGCCGCAAGCGCAAGGGCGAGTGAAATTTTTGGTAGTGGCGATAGACTATTTCACAAAATGGGTTGAGGCCAAGCCACTAGCAAAAATCACAGCTGAGGCGATGAAGCAATTTATCTGGAGCCACATCATTTGCCGTTTTGGCCTTCCCATGGAAATTGTGAGCGACAATGGCAAACAATTCACTGACAGGAAGATATCAAGCTGGCTCAGAGAATTGCACATCAACCAAATCTTCACATCCGTCTACCACCCTCAGGGGAATGGTCAAGTGGAGCGCGCGAATCAAAGTTTGCTAAATGGGCTGAAGAAAAGGTTGGAGGGAGAATCCCATTCTTGGGTTGAAGAGTTACCTAATGTCCTGTGGGCGCACAGGACATTAAGCAAAACTAGCAATGGCGAATCCCCGTTCAGCCTAACCTATGGGACAGAGGCTATGATCCCAGCAGAAATTCGATGCCCATCCCATAGGGTACTCATGATGACCAAAACTGATAACGAGCGCGAAAGAAGATTGGACCTTAACTTGCTTGAAGGGCGCAGAGAAGTGGCTATCATTAATGAAGCCAGATACAAGAAAAAGCTGGAAAAATATTATAATCAGCGCGTTAAAGAATGCCACTTCAAGAAAAATGATTTTGTCCTTCGAAACAATGAAGCTAGTCGCGCAATACCCCCAGGAAAAATGTCCCCCAATTGGGAGGGACCTTATCAAATTTCAGAAGATTTGGGGAAAGGCGCGTACGCTTTAAAAGATTTGAATGGAAAAAAGATACCGCGCTCGTGGAACGCGGCACAACTTAGAAAATGCTTCATGTAAAAGTTCAAATTTGTAATCAAGGCTTTTAAGCCATCATGAATGATGATTCGCGCTATCCTTCAATATTTGTCGCGCTATCTTTCAATATTTGTTCTATTACCTTTGCATACATGTTTCACACTTCCTTTATTAAATTGGAACAATATGACAACACTATATTGACTTCAAAACAAAATAAAGCGAAGTAAAACATACATGCGCGAGCCTTAGCTCAAACGCGTTAACGAGTCTTAACTCTAAAACGTCAGGGCCTTAGCCCAAACTTACGAGCCTTAGCTCAAACACGTTAATGAGTCTTAACTCTAAAAACGTCAGGGCCTTAGCCCAAAACAAAGAGCCTTAGCTCAAAAACACTCACAAACATCCATCTTACATCCCGCGCAGCCTGATCATAAAAATCCTTAAACACAACTAAGGCAAAGTACATGCCATATCATGTTAAGGTCTCAGGTCGAGGCCGCTCGCGGAATCATAGTGGATATCTGAGTAACACAAGCTGACATGTAATGGCTAAACTCATACTTCCATACCGCGCGACAACGACGCGCGAAAAAGAAAATAACGAAAAGTTAGCGCGCATGTCAGCATGAGCAAGATACTGCGAGAACCACAAACACAATACAACAGAGGTTAAGTGACTAATTTCCATACAACCTTGTTCTTATTTTAACGTGCAAGCATATCTTATATCTATACAACCAAACATGAAGAGATGAATGGAAATGCGCAAGATATGAAAAGGAGAGAACAAGTTCATTCCATTGGATCGAAATTTACAAGTATGATGAGTTACAAATTACAAGTATAAAAAATAAATATACAAAATTTGATGAAGGGCTTCTCAAGTCTCCACATCAACGTCAGCCGCTTCATCACCCTCATCATCTCCCGCAGCATCTGGCGCGGTCTGCTCCTCATCCCCGAACTGACCATAGTCAAGTTCTTCCTCCTCATTGGAGTCTTCGATCACAACGGTGTCAGGAGCAGATTCTTTCGCCGCGCCAGAGCCGCTGGCAGGGGCAACATCCCCCGCGCCACCATCATCGCCACCAGCCCTCTCGCAATCATCAAGCAACTTCTTTAGCGCGCCGAGGTCGGGCTGGTCAGCAAGCGCAGCTATCAATAAATCATTAGAAAAGTAATGAGTACAAAACACTTAGAAAAGTTAGTCAAGAAAAACTCATTATGATCAAGGTACCTGCATAAGGATGGGGATGGGAGTATTCATATACTTTTCCCCCACCGCGGCCATGTCCGCGCAGGCCGCATCGCTCTTGTAAGGGTACTCGGATGGGTTCTTCCTCAACATGCCATATTCATACCCATCCGTAAACCCTTCAGCTCGGCCCACCAAACGCGCGGCGGCATTGCAGTCCATCACAAGGGCTTGAAACTCGGCGGAATATTTCATCGCCAAAGCGCAGCGAGCCATGCCCTGTGACACCAGCCATTGGCGATCCTGCGCGAGGCCAGCAACAGACGTCTCGAGGGCAGGAACCTGAGAGTTTAATAACTCAACAGTTTCCTTAGTCTTTTTTAGTTCCTCCTTATCAGACGCTGCTGCCGCCAAAATTTTTTCTTTCTCCGCCTGCGCAGCACCAAGTGCTTCCTGGCTAGACGCCGCCGTCGCTAAGGCCTCATCTCTATCGGCCTGCGCGGCCGCCAAATCCCTTTTCAGGCGCGCAACCTCGCTCTCCAGTGATGATTTCTCAGTGATACTCTGGACGATAGCTTGGTCACGCGCCTCGGCCTGCTGTTCCAAGACACGCACTCTGCGCGCGTACTTGGCAACTTCGGCCTCCGCCAACTGCTGCTTCTCCCGCGCAGCTTGGAGCTCATGCCCGCGCTTGATGTATGCGGTGTTGGCACTTGCTCGGTTTTCACTGAGCTCCGCCTGGAGTTTCTCAGCTCGCGCGCGAGCATCAGACAGGTTCCAGGCGGCCACCTTAGCCTCTCGCTGAGCTTCCACAAGAGCGTCGCGTACTTTAATATAATCACGACGAAGCTCTTGGGAAGCAGCGAAGAAAGCCGACCCAGCGAAAACATGGTCGTTCAGCAAGTCCGAGCGGGTGCGCTCCTCCTGATACCTCCTTTCAGTAGGAGGCACGGCATGAGCCCAGAAGTCCTCGCATACGCCCATGGATTGAAAGGAACTCTCTTCATTAATATTCCATCTCGGGCGGTAAACGTGGTCACCTTCCTGCAAAACCACAAGAAAAGTTCTAAGTCATAAAACATACTTATATGGAGATACGCGCAGCGGACCAACAAATCAATACATACCTGCGGGGATGAAGCAGGAAAGTCAGCGCCAGCCCCACCAGAAGTCTGCGCTGCGAACACTTGCGGCATCGCAGGGCTGGCGCGGTCTCCCAAGGAGTCTTCAACTTGAACCCCCTCGTCCTCCTCGTCTTCTTCAACAGGCCTCTTCTCCTGCGACCTGGAAGGCTCCAAACCAGCCTCGCGGGGAGGGCTGCGTGCAGGAGGAGGCGACGGAGGTCTCGACGCCGCCAGTTCGGCGCGCAATACGGTTTCCTGCTCCTTGGTAATCCCAAAAAGGGGAGACTCAGCACTAGCAGGAGCAGGACCAGAACCAGCGGCGCCGGCAGCGGCGCCAGGAGTATCACCAGCAACTGTTGCGCCAGCTACAACTTCTATGAATAAATAAACAAGGAAAAATTGTTTATGACTGACTCCAAAGGGAAAAATTCAGAAGACATATGTGCAAAACTTACCTTGGCGCAATTCTGTTCGCGCATCGAACATCGCCATAAAATCCATTCTACCCTTTTCAGAGGGTAGAACAGGGGATTTCGATGGAGTCCCCGGCGCAGCCGTGGCACCTTGTGGCGCCTTCGGCTGATCTGTTACCGTCCCTGCCTCTGCAAACATTTAAAGGAGCAAAGGTTTAGTAACAATTCAGCCAGATGAAGATAAATAAAGTATACCTGTTGCAGGCGCGGCACTACTTCTCTCTTCAGCCGCGCGAAAGGAGGAGGCGACGCCACCATACCTCAAGTGGACAGGAGGTCTGCCCACTCTCACAGGCAGAGAAGCTAAAGAAACCTTTGTGGTAAACACCTGGGTTTCCTTACGTCCCTTCGTTTGAGCATGGGGATGAGCGACAGGGGTGTCATCTTTCTTCTGTTTCTTACTGGCCCCTGCGCCAGATTTCCCCTTAGCTTTGCGCTTTAGTAGGGGCGCCTCCTCTTCCTCCTCCTCCTCTTCCGCGAGCTCTAGCTCGTAGTTTTCAAGCGCATCTACAAAAACAAGCGACAGAAATGTTAATAAACTTGGGTATTCTAAAGGAATGAGCAGAAGTGCGAAGGCTTACCAGGCGCGTCACCGTCAAAGTCAAAATCCAGATCTACTGGGATGAACAGGTCATCGAAGTGATCCGGGAAACCAACCTCCCCAGCGCCAAGTTCGACGGAGCCGCCCTCCACATGTTCATCATAAGCGGCAAGGATGTAATCCTTGGTGACTGCGCAAAGGCAAGTTAAATGATATCAGCAAAAGAACGATGTTCGCGCAAATATAAAAAAAAAAAAAACTTACACAACCCGTCGACTTGGATAACGGGCTCAAGCGCGCTGTCGGCCCAGAGCCTGCTCATGCCGACCCCAACCAGCGCCTCCTCGCAAATTTTCTTCGCGGGGGATGGTTCGGCGGTCAGTTTCTTAACCCATGCGCCAGTTGGGTTCTTGAGGACACCCTCATCCGCAGGCGCAGAAGTGATAGAGCGCATGGTCATACGGATGGGGATCACACCGGCCTTAATGTAAAAAAACCTCTCAGGCCAGTCATGAAGGCTCTTGAATGAAACAGTAGAGCACTTCACCTTCTGACTGCGAGGAATAAAAGAGATCCAATTGTCTTGGATCTTGGCCTTATAAAAATATTGAAAGCGCCGAGGAGTGGGTTCCTCGCGCTGGGATTTGCACATGAACTCAAAGTGAGTCACGCGCACGAGTCCAAACGGATGGACTTGGGATATGTGAATCCCATAGAACTTCAACAGTGCACCCACAAACCTTGTCATCGGGAGACGAAGGTTGCAGTGGGTGAAAAAGTGGCTATATAGGGATATATAGCCGGCAGGCGGGTCCGCCGCCGTTTGCCCGGACCTAGGCAACATGCAGCCAAACAGGGTGGGAAAGCCCTGAGAGGTGATCAGGTTGTCGAGATCTGCCTGCTTCAATTTG
Source organism: Bidens hawaiensis (assembly GCF_021521415.1). Lineage (NCBI taxonomy): Eukaryota > Viridiplantae > Streptophyta > Magnoliopsida > Asterales > Asteraceae > Bidens > Bidens hawaiensis. Next base: position 5,566,557 of record NW_027491041.1, read on the forward strand.
CAGGGGATTTCATTCCACCTTTTGGTGGCCTTGGTCCTCCCTACTTCCTCCGATGTGGTCTCAACAACCTTCTTCCCCTTCCCCTTTTGCTTCAATGTCGACATCACCACAGATTTCACACGGCGTCTTCGAGAGGCAACGGAGGTGATTGAAGGGCTAGACGAGTATGAACTATCAGACATACAACTGTAATAGCCGATAATCGAGGATTCGAATCGATGTAAACACTCAAATCAGAATGTGAAAGCAGAAAATTGAATTTTAGCAACAATGAAGATGAAGATAAAAATTTCCTAAGGGCCTGCTTTTATAGGCCCAGGAGAGAGAAATGTGGCAGCTGATCGGATTTCACGCGCCCCCACTCGCAGGGGCAAGCCAACGAAGGCGCGACACGTGTCCCTAACAGCTGTGTGAGGGGACAAAAAGATGTAACCGACCTGCCACGGAACAGAGACGCGCCCCCACTCCCAGGTACTAACCAATGCGAGTGCGACACGTGTTCAAGACAGCTGTGTGAGGGGACGTGAAAGGCAACTGTAGCACCTCGAGCACACGAAACGTCTGACACGTTTACGGCGCACGTCATCACCAACCAACCACGTGTTTGGACCTTTCGTTTTCAACCAAATGGATAGAACTTCGCGCGACGATGGAAACAACCAAGAAAACGACAAAAACCCCTATAAAAGGATAATTCAGTGAGTCTAATATCTATCTTACCACGCTCGCGCAAGATAAGACACACATTAGACTGGGGGGGCTTGAAGAGGTATGTACCCGCCTCAACACCAAGCAAGGCGGGTCAACCCACAAGATAAAGACATTATGAAGGCACTAAGCCAAAACCCAGGCGCAGCGCGCATACAAAACATGCTCAGGCATCATATGCTCGCGCATCACATATGCGCGCGGCGCATATCGCATGCTCTTGCACATCACATATGCTCGCGCGTCACATATGCGCGTGGCGCACCAGCGCGCGGCGCATATCACACGCTCGTGCATATCACACCTGCGCATGAAATATCTGCGCGTGAGAATAAAAAGAAGACTTCGCGCATTCTCAGGATGGGCGCATATCACGCGTACACATAATCAACCTCGTCCTTATCCAAATCAGGATCAGGGCAACCTTGATTGTGCACGTCAGACACTCTTCTAGAAGGCATCTTTTTAAGGAGTAAGAATATGCTGATGTTGACAGCTGCCAAATGAAAGGTCGACAACTCAGCATGACACATGTGCTACCACATGATTACAACCAACGAGAAAGCGCCAGGTGTCCCAGAGGACACGTGGCGCAGTGCGATTGGAGGAGGCCAACGAGGCTGAGCCCAGCCAGTGGAAACCCTAGCACTATAAATACAGCATCAACTCCACTTTGATGACACATTCATTCACACTCAATCATTGACAGTTACAAGCAGTGATATCACATTCAATCATATTGAATTGTATTCACTCACAGACAGTTACAGAAAACACACAGTCACATAATCAAGAGTATTCAGCGATTCAGCAAGACTCTTGAGGTTTCACTGACTCACACTTTATTATCTTCTCCACAAAGATACTGATTCTCACGCCGGAGGGTTACCCCAAAGAGGACCCCTCTGTCCCTTTCTGAGGGGTAAGTAACGGCGCTGTTCATTTTGTAGGTGGAAGAACACGGATTCAAAGGAACCATCGGTGAAACAGTTTAATCATACCCGAGGAAAGTAGATCTGCTACCAGTGAGTAGATCCACGTTTCTTCAGATATGGTGGTTTAAGGAAGTGCTGCGGTTGTCGGTGAAGTTATCATAGGAAGAAGGAAATGAAAAATGTTTTTAAGAATGAGAGATTCATAACAAGATTTACAAATGAAGGGCATTTTACACTCACCCCAAATACTCGTTAACCATGGTGGATTAATTAAATTACTTCTAATTGACAGCGGTTTAATTGCTTTTGATGTTGGAATGATTAATCCGTGAAACGTGCAATGTTCAATCCTGGATCATCATAATTGATTTTGTTATATATTTCCATTTTGATTTATGTTAGTTTTAAATTTGGATAATTCTTTTTATTTTAATTTGATGATTACTTTTAAATACATAATAATTCTTGTAATTTGTGTTTCAATGCGTTTGTAACATTACAAGTTATAAGTCTCCAAGTAACTTTATTTATTTATTATTGTTATAACACAATACAAACAAAGTATTAATTTGATATACGCCATAATCATTTAGTCAATTTGTTTTGGATTAAATTCGTTTGGACAGGACATTAAACTTTAACTATTTAATATTTTAGGGTTTTCAAATATTCGTGTATTACAATTCTACCTTCCTTAAAAGAAATTTCGTCCTCGAAATTAATGTTATGAGTCACTATAAGTTTGGGTATTTCAACACTCTACCCCTTAAAAAAAATTTCTTCCACCAAAATTTTGACTACCATAATAAAGAATAATATTCAATAAACGATAAACGGTACACATAACCCATATGCAAAAAGGAAAGATCAAGAGTCGAAAAGACGCACTTGTGTTTCGTTAAACAAAAATCAAATAATATAAGTGTCAAAAATCTTAGTTTCCAATAAAGTCAAGTATTGGGAACGGTTCATATCCTACGGTTCCCAGGTAGCCTCATTTTCTGAGTGAAAAAAAACTTTCATAAGAATTGGATGAATGATAAAGATTCCATACGCACGCACATTCTTGTCGATCCAATATATCGTCTGGCTCTTTTTTTTATATACAGTAAGTGCTTTTGGACATTAATTTGAAAATACTTCATGACATGTAGAGGGTGGTAACTATAATCGCAAAAAAAAAATGATATATGAAAAAGAATTGTGCATGTGCAATAATAGTGGTTGTAAAGCTAAAGACATTAAAACGAATAAATCCTTGCAAGTTTGCTAACTTACTATCGCGCATAAATACTATAAATCAATAACGTAAATTAACGCATGAAACATATGAAACTCTATGACAGGGGATCCAGGTGTTAACGGAATATCGATCTACCAAACAGGATTTCACCAGTATACGCTCATAGCTATAAATTCACCATTACATTCGCGACTATAATGGTCAATTTACCTTACGAGAGTGTCCTAAGCGTCATACCATCATGCATCTTAATGGTATAATACTTATAAATTGAAAATAGTGGAGCCTAGCAAATCGACTTTTGAGAGGCGGCAAAATCATGGTTGATGATTAAAATGCTTACAAGCATAGGCATTATAGTGTTTTACTTCTAGAAAATTCTTGATATGTACAATCAAAGCAAACGAGGAAGGGGGATCAAGCATGAACATACACGCATTCGCACGTCATCTAAATCTCTCAATCATGCCAACAATGATGTTCAGAAGTGGTTCATTAAGTTCGAAAGTGTCAAACGCAGCGACAATCAAAACAATATACGTTACAAAAACCAGGAATAGATTAAGAGAAGTAGGTGACTTCTATGTTCATAAGAGAAATACTTTACAACTAGAAGGATGAGATGAATCCAATCATAAGTTGATATCCTAACCCAATACAATAAACGGTCAAATGAGAAACCAAAAAAGTACGCGAGGCAGTAACAGTTACGCTGAACGATCAGTTATGAACCAGTACAATAACAATATATCTATGGAAATACCCATGTGAGCCAGTAACAGTTACAATAACAGTAACAGTATGCACATTAGCTGCAGACTAATGCACTAATAATTAAGTGAGATAGGAATGTGGGCACACACACCTAACCATCTCACTCCATTAACAGTTTACCTAGGATCGATTCATACGCCTCTTAGTAGTCAGTAAATCAATAAGTGCTCTCGTCGCACAATAATATAGAGACGCTATGGACTAATCGCTTTGCCACAAATAAAGCACGTTAAAGAAGCCTCGATTGACGGACTATGTCCCCATAGGTGGATAAATGCTTGGGTATAGAGGTCAAATAAAATTCAATAATAATGGTCAATATCGATATAATATGTCTCAATAACAATAAGTCAATGAACAATGGTCTATTTGGAACATGCGATAATTAGTGCAATAAAATATATTTTATCTCATGCATTTCAATTATTAATTTAACAATAGCAATCTAACAATTTGCGATATATAATGAACGACTTAATAAGGGTGACGGTGACACAACACTATGAAACGGATAAAACTATGATGCGAGTAACAACTCAATAACCGACAAATTAAGAAATCGACGACATAATATAAGGCTACAAGTTTAAGGCGACGAAAATCCATACACTGTGAGATCGATGAAAACAATATTTACGCTATAATTTAAATACCACAGAATCCTTACCTTATAAGCGAAATAGCGTTAACCGTAACAAAACCATAAGCTTGAATTAAATGCCGCGAAACTTTGGTCAAGTCTAAGAAGGATTCGAGACATTAGTAGTGGCACGAAAGTGACGATGAACTATCAGAAACAATGGCGTTCAAATGGTTGTTTTCGATTGGTATGCAACAGCAATATTTCTCTAAAAATTAAATCGGCTAGAGACGGTAGAATGACGGAGACAACGCTGCGATTATTCTGGTTACCATGTCGATATGGTGGTTTAGGGAAGTGTTGTGGTTATCGATGAAGTTATCATAGGAACAAGGAAATGAATAATGTTTGTGAGAAAGAGAGATTCATAACAAGATTTACAAATGAAGGGCATTTTACACTCACCCCAAATACTCGTTAACGGTGGTGGATTAATTCAATTCCTTCTAATTGACAGCGGTTTAATTGCTTTTTATTTTGGAATGATTAATCCGTGAAACATGGAATGTTCAATCCTGGAGCATCATAATTGATTTCTTTATATATTTCTATTTTGATATCTGTTAGTTTTAAATTTGAATAACTCTTTTTATTCTAATTTGATGATTACTTTTAAATACATAATAATTCTTGTAATTTGTGTTTCAATGCGTTTGTAACATTACAAGTTATAAGTCTCCAAGTAACTTTATTTATTTATTATTGTTATAACACAATACGAACAAAAGTATTAATTTGATAATACGTCATAATCATTTAGTCAATTTGTGTTGGATTAAATTCGTTTGGGCAGGACATTAAACTTTAACTATTTAATATTTTAGGGTTTTTCAAATATTCGTGTATTACAATTCTACCTTCGTTAAAAGAAATTTCGTCCTCGAAATTAATGTTATGAGTCACTATAAGTTTGGGTATTTCAACACTCTATCCCCTAAAAAAATTTTTGTTCCCGAAATTTATTACTACTAAAATAAAGAATAATATTCAATAAACGATAAACGGTACACATAACCCATATGCAAAAAGGAAAGATCAAGAGTCGAAAAGACGCACATGTGTTTCGTTAAACAAAAATCAAATAATATAAGTTTCAAAAACCTTGGTTTCCAATAAAGTCAAGTATTTGGAACGGTTCATATCCTACGGTTCCCAGGTAGCCTCATTTTCTGAGTGAAAAAAAACTTTCATAAGAATTTGATGAATGATAAAGATTCCATAGGCACGCACATTCTTGACGATCCAATATATCGTCTGGCTCTTTTTTTATATACAGTATGTGCTTTTGGACATTAATTGGAAAATACTTCATGATATGTAGAGGGTGGTAACTATAATCGCAAAAAAAAATGATATATGAAAAAGAATTTTGCATGTGCAATAATAGTGGTTGTAAAACTAAAGACATTAAAACAAATAAATCCTTGCAAGTTTGCAAACTTACTATCACGCATAAATACTATAAATCAATAACGTAAATTCACGCATGAAACATATGAAACTCTATGACAGGGGATCCAGGTGTTAACGGAATATCGATCTACCAAACAGAATTTCACCAGTATACGCTAGTACCTGTAAATTCACCATTACATTGGCGACTATAATGGTCAATTTACCTTACGGGAGTGTCCTAAGCGTCATACCATCATGCATCTTAATGGCACAATACTTATAAATTGAAAATAGTGGAGCCTACCAAATCGACTTTTGAGAAGCGGCAAAATCATGGTTGATGATTAAAATGCTTACAAGCATAGGCATTATAGTGTTATACTTCTAGAAAATTCTTGATAAGTACAGTCAAAGCACACGAGGAAGGGAGATCAAGCTTGAACATACACGCATTCGCACGTCATCTAAATCTCTCAATCAGGCCAACAATGATGTTCGGAAGTGGCTCATTAAGTTCGAAAGTGTCAGACGCAGCGACGATCAAAACAATATACGTTACAAAAACCAGGAATAGATTAAGAGAAGTAGGTGACTTCTATGTTCATAAGAGAAATACTTTACAACTAGAAGGATGAGATGAATCCAATCAGAAGTTCATCATACAACTTAACTTATGATCATTCAGTTCACGAGACAGATTTTAGCATGTACAAACTGATTTTATTCGCTATGCAAAACTTAAAGATAAATTCTACAAAATTTATCACAGGAGAATATATGAATTACGTTTTTCAAACAATTTTTGTTATATTTTTATAATGTATAAAAAGCTCACAATAACTTAATCATTGCATATAGGTACAAAGAGTTCAGCAGATTACACAACTAAATGTATTGACATGGCTAAGCCAAACTACTAATCAAAATCATGCAAGACCAATTGAGTTTGAATCCTAACTCAAATTGTGATGTTCCAGAAGTAAAACCAACCCATTTGGCTTTGTCAATCTCATGTTATGATGTCGGGATGCTAGACGAGAAAACCTCTTCCCGAATCAGATTAGACACGCAATCTTGAACTATCATAAAACATATCTTCTGTATGTCCAAAAATTACAAATCATAAATTTCTGGAAACTAGACTTGACGAACTATATCCTAAGGTGAAGAATATACTAAAAACCATCATTTATCATCAACTTACAGTCGAAACAACATGCAAGTACAAAGTTGTCAACATTTTGATTTCAACAAAGCTCAATCGATAATCATGTATACGACAACCCTAATGTTCTAATACACCAATAAACGAATAAACATCATCACAACCATCATAAAACCTCCATATTACAGAAGTATTACATATCTTATTAGGGCTTTTCAACATGAACAATAGACAAGCATGTAAAAGAGTGATTATTGATGAAACACTTACAGTTAACGATTAAACAATGATGTTGATGATCCCTAATCTTCCTAATCACCCACAAGCTCCCAAAGTTACCCAAGAACTCAAGTTTTTCGTCCAATGATAGCTGAAAAGGGTTATGGGGTGATTAGGGTTTGAAGATTAAGTTTTAAACAATTTTACCCGACGTGGAAAAGAGAGGTGTCACAATATACAAGTAAACAAAAACGAATTGAAAATCAACTATTCATGCATCACCATGACTTTTCGTATTTTCAATTCAAACCATTAGAAATAATTAATATATACAAGTAAAGAAAACGAATTGAATGTCGACTATTCATGCATCACCATGACTTTTCAAATTTTCAATTTTAACCATAATAGTAAATGAATAGATAAATACAAAAAACACATTGAAACTCGACAATTCACATATCCAATGACTTTTCCGAACCACAATATAAACATTGAGTCTTTGGAATCACACATTGTATGAACCATCATAACTTGTATGTTCCAACACAAATCAAAATTCGTAATCAAATAGAACCAAAAACTAGGTATTTGTGTATCACCACGACTTGTCAGACTTTTAGTTAAAATACATTGTAAAACATTGAAGATCGGAGTCACACGTCGCATGAACCACCATGACTCGTTTGACATCCTTAGGAGTGTAACCATATTCTTTTCCCAAAGAGAATATGGTCACATTTGAAAGCTTAAAGTTGTGATTCGTATGGCGTTTGGTGTGGTACGTTTTGGCCTAATAGGTTTCATGCCCTTTTTGAACTCTCCAGGTAATCAACTGGGTCCCGCGTCTGATTGGGATATATGCACATTGCTTATCCTTAGGTTTCAATAACCATTGTGTCAAGAGTTCAGAAAACAAGCAGTCCCCCTTCTAGTTACTACATACCTGCCACGTAGAACCATCTTTAAGAGAAGAAATATCGAAAACCGAAAATCGATTATTGAAAATCTTTGCTTAGGCATAATCCTTGGACTTGTGTGTGGGCTTGTTTACATGAGGCGTAAATGAATTGTAACATCCATATTTTGAGAATTAATAAATAATGGAAAGTTTTATTATTATCGGTGTGTCGTTAGTTTGGTTGTGTGCATGTTTGTATTTGGTTAAGATTGGAATGGAGGTGGATGGTGGGGCCCATGGCTCCCTATATAAGGCCATCCCCATCCTTTCACCATTTCTTTACACAACACACACACACTAGAAAACACACACTTTTTCTCTAGCATTTCGGATTCGGATCCAAGCAAATGTGAGGAATATTTTGGTGTTCAAGTGCCTTCGAATAGCAAGAACACGTCCAGATCCTCGTATTGTCCGGATCTGAACTCGAACCCGAAGCAAAAGGTAGGTTTCGATTTAAATGGTTAAGTTTTATGGTTAGAATCGGCATGCAAACAGATATAATGGTAGATCGGGTTGTGAAATGTAAGAAAAATATAAACTTGGTAAGTTATAACCTCTTGGGTGTACTTTAAGGTAAAAAGGTGGCGTTTGGACTATGAGAGATGGGTTCAAGATCAGGTGCATAGGGTCAGAATGTGTCGAAAGTTGAGAAAGAGTAAAAACCAGGTCCTGAGGAGGAGCCACGAAGTAAAATGGCTTTAAAATAGTAAAAACGAATAAAGGCAGGCATTTCGCTTCGCTCAACCATGAGAAGCGAAACAGGCATTTCGCTTCTCTCAGCCATGAGAAGCGAAACAGGCATTTCGCTTCTCTCAGCCATGAGAAGCGAAACAGGTATTTCGCTTCGCTCAGCCTTGAGAAGCGAAACAGGTTATGCGAAGCAAAATTTTAGGCGAAATTCCTCCCATGCGAAATTGTTTAAGTTTTTATTAAAATGTGACCCGATTAATTTTTTGATGCGTTTTTGTTAAAGGACTGTTAATGAAAAAAAAAAATTTCCGAGCTGACCTGGCAACTCAACCCCAGCCAGGGGCTCTGCCCCTCGGACCCTTCTAGGGGCTGCCGCCCCTAGACCCCGCTACCAGGGGGCTGCCCCCGGACCCCCGTTAGTTGAGGGTCTCATTCACCTAGATGTAAGAAGTAGAAGTGATAGATAATTGATAGTTAGCCGTGCGCAGCTAAGGAAGGGCATTACACTTAACTCAGAGAGAAACAGGAACCAGGTGAGTTTCTAGCCCCATTTATGTGTTATGTTTTGGGGCTGTGTGCATACTCAATGTGATTAGTTAATACACTTACCTTAATTGGTAAGTGTATGCCTTATGAATGTTATTAAATATACCTAATTAGTGTAGAAAGAGTTAAACGTATGTGTGAAGAGGTATATGATAACAGATATAGCTAATGAAAGAAAGGTATGTACGATATGTGTAGTGTATGAATGGTATGTATGATATGTAGAGTTGAAGAATAAAGGGTTGCCTATCCTAATAATATAGGCGAAGAATGAAAGGGTTGCATACCATAATAATGTATGCGAAGAATAAAGGGTTGCCTACCCTAATAATATAGGCGAAGAATGAAAGGGTTGCATACCCTAATAATATATGCGAAGAATGAAAGGGTTGCTTACCCTAATAATATAGGCGAAGAATGAAAGGGTTGCAGACCCTAATAATATCTGTGAAGGTTATAGAGCGAAAGGCTCTTTAAAACGTAGAACGATATGTACGTATGAAATAACAAAAGTAAGAAGAAGTATGAATGTATGGAAGTAAGAACGTAAGAGCGAATGTAATATGTGTCTTCGGATATATATATATATATGTGTGTGTGTAATAATGAGAATGAGATGTGTGTTACCTGCTTAACTAAGAACTCACTCATCGTAGCTGACTTTTAGTATGCACGCAAGCAAATAGGTTGAGGCAGCTGGCTTGAGGAGGGACACATGGCATGAGCTAAAGATACTGGTATCTATGAAGAAATGTTATGGCTATCTTATATTATGTCTATGAAAGGATATTTTGTATGTTAAAACAAGATTCGATGTTTTGTAATGTAATGTATGAAGTTTTTTTAACTATTCCCCGAAAGTTTTAATTAACTATGATTTTAGAACTGTGTTTATGAGTAAATCCATCGCCAAGGTAGGGTTTCCGGGATCGGGGCCTTACAAGTTGGTATCAGAGCCAGGTTCGAGAGAATAAGCATCCTACATGCTTAGACTCGAACAGAGAATGGGACTTAGGGAAGAAAAGAAAGAAGATGCCAGTCCAAGAATGCCATGTGTCTCCCAAGCAAGCTTAGAAAGCAATCACCCTGTGTAAGTTGATCCTGTGTATAGTAAAGAATGAGTAAGAAAGCTAACTAAATAATTAGATATAGAAATGCTTGTTATGTGAAGATGTGAAATGCACGATTGTCTAATTGTTATAAGTAGAACCTAGCACAAGTGGACTCACAAAGGGAAGTGTAAAGGACATGGAGAGTAACGTGATCAGCTAATCACAACTGGCCACTGTTATTACCTGTTAGCCTTACTATCCTCGTACTAAATATTTCCTGTAGTGACGACCTTTGTGTTTTCCTATAGAATACGAATGGTTGGTACTAAGAAGACTGTTGGGCAAGGGGAAAGTTCGAGACGCCGTGGTAGACCACGTGCTACCCAAGTACCCCCCGAGGGACCGATTACCGAGTCTGAGGAGGGAAGAAGCCTAACTGTGAGAAATGAAGGGTATCAGCTCGACCCTGCTATCCAAGCTGCCATTAATCAGGCAGTGGCTGCTGCAGTACAGAATCAGCAACAGGAAAAGTCAACCGAGAGCCGTGCAGGAACCGCTGAGAGGACAGGGGAAAGTAGTAAGAAAGATGAAGAGATTGTGAGAGAGGAATCAAGTGAAGATCGGTCTACGAAGGTCAATGCTGGTAAGGGGGGCCGGGGTGGGTGTAGCTTCAGATTGTTCAAAGGTTGCGACCCACCAAAGTTTTCTGGTACAGGGGATGCAATCACCACTCTCCAATGGATAACTGTAATGGACAAGGTTATCCGAATTAGCGAATGTCTCACCAACCAAGCAGTGGGTTTTGCTACCCAGTCATTTGAGGAAGAAGCTATGTTTTGGTGGGAAACGGTAGAGCAAAGAAAGACTGCTGCGGAAATCGAGGATATGAAGTGGGAAGACCTGAAGGAAATGGTCATGAAGAAGTTCTGTGCAGACGTTGAAGTGGAGAGGGCAGATATGAAGTTCCTGAATTTGAAGGCAGGAAAGATGACCCTCCGAGAGTACACTACTGAGTTTAACCGTATGTCAAGACTCGTGCCTGACATGGTGAACACCGAGGCCAAGAGAGTCAAGTGCTATTTGAGGGGACTACCACCAAACATTCGCACCTTTGTTCGGGCTAGTAAACCCGATACTTTCGATTCTACTGTCGAACTCGCATAAATAGTTTATGATGACCTGGTTGTGGATGATGTGGTGGTGGTAGAGAAGAAAGAGAAGAAGTGGGTTGCTCCCACTAAATGACCCAGTACTCAGTTGTGGAACTCAAAGGAGAAGAAGCAGAAGGTGTGGGAGAAGAAGCCGTGCAAGACATGCGGGAAGATGCACGGTGGTGAGTGCAAATGGGGAACTGGTTCTGATATATGCCACAAATGTGGGAAAGCTCATGGAGGAGAGTGTAAGCTTGGGTCGAATGTGTGTTACAAATGTGGGAAAGTGGGGCACTACGCCAATGAATGTAATGCAAAACCGGCATGTTTCCGGTGTGGCAAGACAGGCCACATGGTGAGAGAATGTACTGAAGCTGGGAAAAGCGGTAAGAAGGATGCTGAGCAGTCTAGGCCAAAGACCAGAGCCTACATGCTGACACAAGAACAAGCCAAGCAAATTCCAGATGTCGTGACAGGTACATTTTTAGCAAACGGTATTTCTGCTTCATTATTGTTTGACTTAGGTGCGACTAGGAGTTTTGTAGCTAATCCATTTTGTAAGAAAGTAGAAATGAAGTGTTGTCGTGTGCCTGAAACTTTTATGGTAGAGACCGCTAGTGAGACCTCGGTTAGAATTTTAAGAATGGTTAAGAGTTGTAAGATAGAGTTGGAAGGACACGAATTTTCTGCTACCCTGTATGTGATGACCTTAGGAGGATTCGATGTAGTATTGGGGATGGATTGGCTGTCTAAATTTGAAGCTCAGATAGTGTGCAAGAGTAGATTGATAAGACTAAAGTCTTCGGATGGTGGTACAGTAACGGTTTATGGTGATAGAGAAAGTTCAAGGCTTAATGTCATTACGATGATAAAAGCCGAAGGTTTGTTAAGGCGAGGGTGCAGTGCCTACCTGGCATATGTTGTCAAAGCTACGTGTTGATACACGTTTTGTACGTCTCAGTCTTTATCAGGGCATTAATGTATTTAGCATAAAGTATAGGGGTCTTAATGTAAATATGGCTAAACGGGCCATTCGCTCTAATGTAATGTTACATTCGTTACCCCGTAACGAATGTAACACATTCGTCTAATTGTAAGCTCATTCGTTAACCCATATTAACGAATGAGAGCTATTCGTTATAGGTTAAAGTATTAACGAATGAGGAGTTCATTCGTATGGTTTAGTGTAACAAATGACACATTCGTTAAACTGTTAAGTTAACGAATGTGGTCATCCCCTATATATAGTCTGTAAATTATTCATTAAAGTAAGTTTTCAGTTTAGTGATTATTCTCACTCGTTACTCTGTCATCTCTGTAACGTATTCCAGCTTAATCGTATATCAATCAACATGTGTATCGTTGTTATCAAGATCTAGATCCGTATCCAGGTTCCTTCAAGTGGTATCAGAGCCTTGGATCTGATCTACGATAGATAATCGGGTTTTAATCATAGTCATTTGATTCGTTTCATGATGAATTGATTGAGTTTTAAGGTAAATTGATAATTGTAGAAACATAACCAGTTTGTTCTGTGATTGTGAGTTCGGACTAGGCAATTAAGGTTCGGATTTGGTTTTGGATTGTTTTGATATAAGTTTTGAGTAGTTTCAGTAAGATTCAGACGAGTTGGAAGTTGAAATTGGAAGTTTGAATCGTTGAAGACTTATTCGTTATGATGAAGTCTTATTCGTTAGGATGAAGCCTGATTCGTTACACTGTTTACACTCATTCGCTAAGACCTAACCACTCATTCGTTACAATTTCAATCTCATTCGTCAAGATCAAAACTCATTCGTTCAATCTTATTCGTTAAGCCTGATTCGTTAAGTCACATACGTTAACTGTCATTCGTTAGTAAAATTTTAACGAACAACCCATTCGTTAAAGTAATAATTTTTTAACGAATATCCCATTCGTTAAAGTATTAACGAATATCCCATTCGTTACTGGTTTATTCATGTGAACAGTAAACGAATAACCTTTGAAAGTTTGACAATTTTAATCCCTGAAGTTTATCATGGCTGCTCAGAATTCATCTTATTATGCGTTAGCGTCACAGAATGTCTTATTACAACAGATGCTGACGATGGATAACGAGATTGGCAGACATAATAAGTGCCCTAAGCTGTTGAAGCTATCGGACTTTGCCCGTTGGAAACCAAGATTCCGTGCACATCTGGGTTCCGTACATCCTAGCAGTGTTCGTTTTCTTGATGATGTTTATGCTGCACCACTGATCGGTAATGACAATACAAGTTGGACTCCGAAACCTTTTAAGGATTATGAGACACATGAGTTGAAGGACTTTGAAAGTGAAACGAAAGTATATTCTACACTCACTATGGCTTTACCGGAACATATTTTTCATCAATATAGTACGATCAAAGTCTGTGCTTCACTGTTTACTACCTTGAAAACGAGAAGTTTGGGAAATACTCTCGAAAGCAAGAAGACTTTGGTGAAATTTCAATTCAGAAATTTTATCCTAATGAAAAATGAAACTGTAGAAGAAATGATCAACCGTTTCAGCCATTTGATTGTTGAAATGTCATCTGTTGATCTTGAGCCAACTGAACAAGATAAGATTGATACTATAAAGAATGCTTTACCTACAGATTATTCAACTTTTACGTTCGTGCTTAAAGAGAACGGTTTCTTTCAGAAACATGAACTGACTGCTTTACAATTCATTAACAAGATCGAAGAAAGGGAATTTCATCTTAAATGTCAATCTACCTTGAAAGAAAATCAAAATCAGCAGTCATCAACTCAGAATCCGTTACTTTATGGTGGTGCATTACCGGCAAACAATGCGACAAGCTTAGTGCCTATTAATGCATTCTTTGCTCAATCTCAAGAGGGTCCTAATGTAAACAATTCTCCTAATGTATGTTTCATGGCGAGTGGTGCAACTGGAAACTCAAATGCTCATACTTCAAGCCTACCCAAGGTTAATTTACAAGAAGCTGAACAACAGTTCGCTTTTGTATGTGCGTTCATGACTTCATATGAACAACTGGTGGGAAGTAAGATTGCTACAAGTGATCTCACAGATGAGGACTATGATCAAATCGACCCAGATGATCTTGAGCTTATGGATTTGAAGTGGAACATGGCCATGATTGTTCGAAAGGTTAAAAGATTCATGCAACGAACGGGAAAAGATCTTCCCACGTTGAATAAAAGGGTTGGATTTGATAAATTAAAAGTCAAATGTTATAATTGCAGTGAATTTGGCCATTTTGCCAAAGAGTGTGACAAGCTGAAGAAAGATTTTTCTGGCTCACGCAATTCTAACCGCTCTTCTACAAAGTCTTCATCTGGAGGAGATAAAAGTAACACTGCTAGCTCTGGTGATCAAGAAAAATCTCCAGTTACTCAAGCTTTATTGGTAAATGATGGAGTTGATTGGTCTCAGCGTTTATTGGGAAACCAGGCAAACGTTGCTATCGTTGAGCCTGTGGAGAAGTTTGAGGATGCAAGTAGCGATAATGTATTAGAAGGTAGTGATTCTTCTGACTCGGAAACTGATAGTGATCAATCTCTGTCATCTTCACAAGAATCATCTCCTGAAGAAACTGCATCTTATGCCTGCATGGCTAAGATTGATGAGGTATGTCTTACACCTCAAAGTAATATAAATGAATCTGCATCAATAATGGTGGATTTTTCTGAGTGTGCTGTGTTAAATGCCAAACTTGAAACAGCATTAACTCAAAACAATACATTTACTAATGATTACTTTACGATCAAGGAATGCTATAAGTAGAAAACAAAATTGCTTGAACAAGCTAATCTGAAAATCCAGAAATTATTAGATAATAATCATGATCTTAAAGAAAAGGTTCATTGAAAAATTATTGAAGTGGATCAACATTTAAAGGAGATTCTTCGCCTTCGAACTTGCATTTCCAAACGCGAACAAGAAAAAATGGAATTAAATCATAAAATCAGTAAATTCAGAGATTCTTCTTTTTTTTAAAGAGATAATTGAGGTTAATCATTCACACAAAAAGAACGGAAAAGCAGGTTTGGGATACGTCGAAATTCCTCCTCCATTTAATCAGGATTACAGTAGCATTCCTAAGGCAAAAAATTCTTTAAATATGCCTACTGTTAAACCTGAAAATGTTGAGTCATTTGAATCGACTCGTGAACCAGCTATTATTGAAAGCAAAAAGGTGTTTACCAATAATGAAATGGACGGTTCAATTGAGGAGTTGACTGAAACAGATGTGATTGTTAAAAATAAGGACATTCCAATTGATTATCACCATCTGTGTGAACCAGAAGATTTTGAAAAAGTTGTTTATGATGCAAAATCTTCAAATGTTTCTTTAAACAATTCAAATGTTCCTAACAAGCTTCCTAAAGTAATTCCAAAGGAAAAAGTTAATGTAACTTCCACAGACAAGCTTTCAGTATCTGATGAGGAATTAATGCAATTTATTAATCCTCCACTGAAAACTTCAACTGAAAAAGTATTTAAGTTAAAAGGTCTCTCAAAAGTATTCTCAGACAAAGAGGTTTCATTGAATCTTCTTAAACCAGAATTGATTGAAAGTGTATTTCAAGATGAAACTACTCAAATGACTGAACTTGAGAGGAAATTTCTTCAATCAAAAACTAGTAATGTTCAAAAACAAAAAACAAATGTTTTTAAACCTATAAAATTCATCAAATCGTCAGGTTTGGAAAATTCATCGAATTTGAAAAATCTTGAATTTTACAAAACGAAGAAGGGTTTAAAACATGAGTCATCAAAGAAGGTCACTTTTGAGACACCTAAATCTGATAATCTGAAAACTTTGTTATCACAACCGACCGGTACATCATCACAACGAAGTTTAGACTCTCGACTATGTTTCAAGTGTGGTGAACTGGGTCACGTTTCAAGACGATGCAAAGCAAAGATCGATAATATCAAAAATTATTCAACTTTCAAAATAAATGATTTTTCTAATATAAAAGAAAATCAAGTTGATGATTCTTTGATAATGTATTCAAACATTAATCCGAGGAAAGTTATTCGGATTGATGCACTTAGTGTATTGAACACATGTGTTGACCATGCTCAACCCATTTGTTCAAACACAGATTCGGGAAGAATCCGTGATGGTTATCTTAAGAAGAAATCTAAGAAAACTGCCACTTATTCTCAAGTACCGAATATGTGTGTTAATTTATTAAGTTCTCCAAAGGTTTCAAAGGGAGAGCCCAAGACTGAGCTTGGGCTGCCTTTTTGAACTAATCATTTTACTTGATTATGTACATCTAGGTCCGTATAAACTCAAAAATGGATATTGGATAGCGGATGTTCTCGGCATATAACCGGTAACATAGACCTTCTGCACAACATTAAAGATATTCAAGGGGGTTATGTGGCGTTTGCTGGTAATCAAGGAGGGATGATTACAAAGGAAGGAGAAGTTTCAAACGGTAGAATTACGTTTGAAAAAGTTAATTATTGTGAAAAGGTGGATCACAATCTGTTGAGTGTTTCACAGATTTGCGATAAGAAGTTTACCACCATTTTTACCGACAAGGAATGTGTTATTCTTTAACCAGGATTCACAATTCCAGAAGACATGGTTGTCATGTGATCACCTTGATCAAATGATATTTATGTACTTGACATGAGTTATGATGTCAAAGTTTCGCCCTCATCTACTTGCTTCGTGTCTAAAGCAACAGAGATAGACTCTATTCTTTGGCATAGACATATGGGACACATTCACTTAAGAAAAATGAACTTTTTAATGATAAATGATTTAGTGAATGGTGTGTCCCTCAAGAAATTTAAATTTAATGATCATTGCGTCGCATGCAAGAAGGGGAAACAAAAGAAGAAATCTCACCCGACCAAATCACTAAACGATATCGTTACTCCTCTGGAACGACTTCATATGGATCTCTTTGGTCTAGTGAACCGTGCTAGCATTGCTGGAGATTTTTATTGTTTGGTTGTGACGGATGATTTCTCTCGTTATTCGTGGGTGTTATTTATGGGATCGAAAGATCAAACTCCTGTGCTGATTCAAAACCTTATTACAAAGATCGAATCACTTTACAACCTGAAAGTGAGACGAATTCGTAGTGACAATAGAACTGAGTTCAGGAATAATGTATTGGATTTCTTCTGTATTCAGAAAGGAATTCATCGGGAATTCTGTGCACCTTATGTTCCTCAACAGAATGGTGTGTCTGAGCGAAAGAATCGTACGTTGATTGAAGCTACACATACAATGCTGGCTGATTCAAAGCAACCTGTTCAATTCTGGAACGAAGCTGTGAATACTGCTTGCTACACATTGAATCGCGTACTGACAGTAAAGAAGCTCAAGAAGACTAGTTACGAGCTTCTACATAATTGTAAACCGAACTTAAAGTATTTGGAACCATTTGGGTGTCCATGTACTGTGTTGAAGAAAGTCGTTGGAAAGTTCGATGAGAAAGCTTTTGAGGGTTATTTCTTGGGTTATAATTCTCTAAAGAAATGGGTTTTCAATCTTCCTTCTGGTTGCGTAGAGGAATGATATCACGTTGATTGTCAAAGTTATACTACTCCACCAACTGGTACAGGACCCGATTAGATGTTCGACTACGATCGATTATTTAATTCATTTACATCAACAGTTACTGATATACCTGAAGATCTCGTTAGATCGTATTTGGAGGATCAATGTCTTCCAAATCCAAGGTTTTCCTCGGTTGATGCAAGTGACTCTCTTAATGCATCTGAAATGTCAAACGATGCTTCTGAATTTTCCGATGATGCTGATTTTGTTGATTCATCGTCTGTACTGGTAGATGACGCTCAAGAACCTACCGAGACTATTCTAATCAGTGATGATTCATCATCTGTCTCTTTAGACACTGCGGAGGAGAATATTACTAATTTGGGTAATAATGTATCTGTTCCTGCGAATCCTATTTTACGGATTCATTCACAACATCCACAGGATCAGATAATTGGTGATGTGAATGACGGGGTTCACACAAGGCACCAATTGGCTAACATATGTGATGATCAATCTGATCATAATGTATCTCCTACTGAGGATTCGATTGTTTGTGCTTATGCGGATTTGCACTCTTCGGGTATCCTTAGTATCGCACAATACACCTGCTTTTTATCACAGATAGAACCAACAAGTATCGCAATGGCACTCAAGGAACCATCATGGGTTGAAGCTATACAGGAGGAGCTGCAATAGTTTGTTAGACTGGGTGTATGAGACTTAATCGACAAACCCGATCGCATTAAAAAGGCGATTCCTACAAAATGGGTTTTTAAGTGCAAGAAGGACGATCGTGGGGTTATCGTGCGAAATAAGGCGCGTTTGGTCGTTCTTGGTTACAATCAACATGAAGGCATAGATTATACAGAAGTGTATGCTCCGGTGGCACGACTGGAGGCTATACGAATATTTCTTGCCTATGCAGCCTACAAAAACTTCAAATTTTATCAAATGGATGTAAAATCGGCATTTTTGAACGGAGCAATTCATGAAGAAGTGTACGTGAAACAGCCTCCTGGCTTCGAGGATCCAGACTTTCCTGAGCGTGTTTACCGTTTAAACAAAGCTCAGTATGGTTTGCATCTGGCCCCGAGAGCCTGGTACAGCACGTTGGCTGATCATCTGATTGATAGTGGATTCAAGAGGGGAACTGTGGATTGTACGTTATTTTACAAGAATATGGGTGATGATCTGCTCCTCGTCCAAATTTACGTGGACGATATTATTTTTTGTTCGACAAACGATAGTTTATGCAAAGACTTCGAGAAAACAATGCAGACAAAATTCGAGATGAGTTCGATGGGAGAAATGAGTTTCTTTCTGGGTTTGCAAGTTCACCAGTCTGACGCCGGGATCTTTATCCATCAGACAAAAATGTGAACGATGTCTTGAGACGATTCAAGATATCCGATGGCAAAATTCCCTCTACTCCTCTTCTCGTGGGTCACAATTTATCACCGGATGAATTGGAGGATACTGTAGATCCGACCCTATATCAAGCTATGATTGGATCACTCATGTATTTGACTGTTTCTCGACCGGACATTATGGTTGTTGTCTGTTTGTGTGCTAGGTATCAATCGAGTCCCTGAGTGACTCACCTGGCAGCAGTAAGGCGTATCTTACATTATCTGTGGGGAACTCCAGACATCGGGTTATGGTACCCCAAAGACGACAACTTTGATCTCACCGCCTTTACTGACTCGGACTATGGAGGTTGCAAGATCAATTTCAAATCGACAACGGCGGGATGTCAATTCTTAGGAAACCGGCTTGTTTCCTGGCAGTGTAAGAAGCAGACAACGGTCTCAACTTCAACAGCCGAAGCGGAGTATGTGGCGGCCTCGAGTTGTTGTTCACAGGTTCTCTGGATCCAGCAACATTTGGGGATTACGGTTTGAAGTTTCTTACTACTCCTATTTTTATTGATAATTCTGCTGTAATTTCTATCATCAAAAATCCGGTTCAACATTCAAAAACAAAACATATTGAAATCCGTTATCACTTTATTCGTGATTGTTTTGAAAAGAAATTAATATCAATTGATAAAATTCATACAGATTTTCAAAAGGCTGACCTTTATACTAAAGCTTTTGACAAAACGCGTTTTCAATACTTGCTTGGTATAAACGGTTTAAAATCTTTCACAGAAATTCAAAAGCTTGGTTAGATCATTTTTTTTGTTTTGTTTGTTATTTCATTTTTTACTGTTTTTAGGGGGAGAAAATAGAAAAATACAAAAATAGTGTGGTTTCGTTTGTACAGAAAAATTCTATAAAATCCAAAAACATTGAAAAATGCTTCTCAAAAATGAGTTTTGAAGCAAAAAGGGAAAATAATAGTACATTGACTTAGCGGACCTAACACATAAATAAAGTAGACTAAAAAGTGTCGTAAGATCAATTGTATGATGTGTATGATAGGCTTAACAGATCGTATAAATGCTGAAAAGATATAAACCTAAATGCTTGTCAAATCTAGTGGTGTTACATCTTGATGCATAGTTAATATCTGTATTAAGTATCAAAAAGCTTTAAAGATTGCTGTGTGTGCATGCGTTCATTTTTTGAAGAAAATTCTGCTTTATTTTATCTTTAATTTTGCAAAGAAATTCAACTTCATTTTTTCTTTATTTTTATTCAAATCTTGTGTCCTCTCCTGCGCGATAAGATTATCCGACCTGAGGGTTAGGATTTGGATATTCTGCTTTATTTTCTTGGTGTTTCGTATAAAATCTTGGACTTTCTCCGCGCGATAATACGGGATTATCCGAATTGAGAGTTAAGATTTTATGCAACTTCTGCTTATTTTATCTTTTTATTTTTGTTAAAATGGAACCTTATTTGCGTGTAGTAATACCGATCTTAAGGGAAAATTTTAACTTTCTGTTTTATTTTCTTTTTGTTATTTTTGTATGAGTTACAGCTAATCAATTCAAAGAAGAAAAACGTACATGTGAAATTCAATGTATAAGAGATATGAAACTGTGTCTGACAGGTGGGTTCCACATAAGATTTGTGCTTAATTGAACCTTAAAATGTATCGTAAAGTTACGGACGGATCTGTCTAAAGTTTAAAGTGGACAAGTATATCTGCAATCATCTTTGGGTTACGTGCATAATAATGTCAAAATTGAAGTGTAGTCTAGGACGTTATTAGTCAATATGATTCCCTGCTCAACTCATAGAAATATGTACTGCTTTTCATTTACTGCTATTTGAAAATTTTTGAAATATACAAAAAGATTTTATATTCTTTATATATATATATATTCTTCTCTTCTTCTTTAGTTTCGATTTGCCAAGCTAGTGAATTAATCATTGAGAAAAGGAAAAAGAGTTAAACCCCGAAACAAAATTTTAAGTTAAATCGTGCTTAACGTATTTTCAATTGGTAACAATTGATGTTTTAATGTAAAAATCCGTTTAAGTTAAGTATTACCGATCCACGGTGATCGGGTATTTTAATGTATGCAATTAAAACCTAATTTGGATTTAATTGATTATTTAATTCATTGATTAAAACCCTAATTGGTTTTAATGATTATTTAATTCCTTAAAATGAGAATTTTGTCTCATTCGCCAAGGAACTTGGTGATTCGTTAACATGTTTAACGAATGTAAAGCCATTCGTTATTTAAACATAACGAATGAGTTTCTCATTCGTTATAACGACATTCACTTCCGTTATGCATAACAAATGGAAGACATTCGTTTAAACACTTAACGAATAAGAATGGTTAATGTATTATTCGTTTAAGATTAACGAATGACTTAGTTATTCGTTAACAATTTAATGAATGAGAGAAGATTCGTTAAAAAAAATTTTAACGAATGAGACTCACAGTTAACGAATGAGTTCATTCGTTAGTTCAAATTTTGAACGAATGACCTTGATTCGCGTGAAATTATTGGATATAATCCCAAGGTTAGACGAATGATGGTTCATTCGCTTAATTCCTATTACATTGTATTCCCTCACAAACCTCTGCCAAAATTTTCTCAAAATCTGTTACTTGCATATTTGCCTAATTGGTTGTTATCTTTGTGATCAGCAGGTAATGGCGATCATAACTATATGTGTTTCATGAAGATTCATCGGTGGTTTAAGTGTTAAACTGATTCATTAAATAATTGAATAAAGAAATCGATGATATTCAAAAATGAGATTACTTTTGCATTGATAATTGATGGATGATTACATGCTTTTAGTTTCCGAACACAAACTCAATGGTTAATCATATAGATTGTTTGGAATTTCAACAGGTTCTAACATGAACACGACGATTTTGACTAATATTAGTCAAAATGGTTTGTATTTTGACTTTCAGATTAGTCAAACAGACACTCTAAACTGATTCGTTAGTTTTATAAAGAATGAAGCATGATCCGTTATCTTTATAACGAATGTACCTTGATTCGTTAAGACAGTTAACGAATGACTGTATGATTCGTTAAAGTAACGAATGGATAGTTTAAAGTCATAACAAATCAGATTGGTTTTGTTAAGAGTGATTCGTTATATTTGATTCGTTACTTGTAACGAATAGGTTAACGATTAAGGATAATTCGTTAAAGATAACGAATAAACCTTTTCATGTTTAACGAATGTCCCATTCGTTTACAGTGTTTAACGAATGTGATTGTAATTTGTTAAACAGTTTGTTTATTTTGAAATATTTTACTAATGTATGTTTGTTCTAAACAGATATGGCACTGTCTTGGAATAATAGCCACAAAATATGTGCATTTGTAGAGCCGAACTTTGAAGATACACCTATCTTTGGGGGTATGATTCGTTTTCTCATCCGCTCGAGAATCTACAAGGCCATCTCTACCCGAACAGTTGTATATCAGACGATTATTAGGGAATTCTGGAATACTGCCAGCTTTAATGAAGCAGAAAATCAGATTGAAGCAGTTGTTCATAATAAGCGGGTTGTGATAGATGTTGGAGTTATTGGAGACTCACTGGGTTTTCATGATACTATTGATGATAGGTGTGAGTTCGATCGAGTGTTGATAAGAGGATTATTCGGCCGAGTAAAGTAGAATGGGAGGTCATTCGCTATGGGAAGCCTCATTCGTTAGTGATGTTAACGAATGAGGAGGAGTGCCTATAAATAGGCCTTCCCTAGTGAATGTGCATAGAGATCTGTGCCATATTTATCCCCTGTAACGTTATGCTGCCGGATTCTCTCCAGGCTTAATGTATTGATCTCCATTAACGTATTGAATGAAAACGAATTAACGTATCGATTTGCGACTAGATCTTGGCTCGTAAACGTTCATATAACGTATCTACAATTGGTATTTATTATTTCAAACGCCCACACGATATTTTATCTATGCCTCGATGTGTACGAACCTTAGCTAATCGTCCGTTTGTTAATCGTGGAGACGATAAATTGGCTAGCTGGTTCTACAGGCAGTTATTGCATGAAACCCGCTTTGGTTTCAAATTCTTCCAGCCTCAGGTGCCGAAACACAAATATATTGACGAGATAGATGCACGCACAGGATGGAGGAAGTTAATTTTAATAGTGAAACCGCCGAAGACGATGAAGAGGGTTCCAATGAAGATATTCCCTCAGAGTCTTTTCACCTCATTTAATTATTGGTATTATGATAATCGTACAGGTGAAGCAGTTATTGTTTATGGCCAGGGTTCACGCACGAAGACGTTACGTGTAATTGATCCGATGTGGCTGGTCAATCTATCTGAGTCTGACAACGACGCGTTGTTCACAAGTCAGATCAGATTTGCTAATGTAAAGGATTATGATCTTGCAATGCAGTTTCAGAGAGTTGTTCGTGTCTGCTACGCTTACAAGATTCATAGCTGCGTTGATTGGAAGACAAAGATGTTTCAACGCTAAAGTATGATAAAGAGCTAGAGACGAGGGGGAGTTTGTTGATACACGTTTTGTACGTCTCAGTCTTTATCAGGGCATTAATGTATTTAGTATAAAGTATAAGGGTCTTAATGTAAATATGGCTAAATGGGCCATTCGCTCTAATGTAATGTTACAATCGTTACCCCGTAACGAATGTAACACATTCGTCTAATTGTAAGCTCATTCGTTAACCCAGATTAACGAATGAGATAACGAATGAGAGCTATTCGTTATAGGTTAAAGTATTAACGAATGAGGAGTTCATTCGTATGGTTTAATGTAACGAATGACACATTCGTTAAACTATTAAGTTAACGAATGTGGTCATCCCCTATATATAGTCTGTAAATTATTTATTAATGTAAGTTTTCAGTTCAGTGATCATTCTCACTCGTTACTCTGTCATCTCCATAACGTATTCCAGCTTAATCGTATATCAATCAACATGTGTATCGTTGTTATCAAGATCTAGATCCGTATCCAGGTTCCTTCACTACGGCCGAGACGAAAGAAGTGAAAGATGTTCCTGTAGTGTGTGACTACCCAGAAGTGTTCCCTGAGGACCTTCCGGGGTTACCACCGGACCGAGAAGTAGAATTCCAGATAGAATTGATACCAGGAGCACAGCCCGTCGCGAAAGCACCTTACCGTTTGGCGCCGTCTAAGATGAAAGAACTAATGTCCCAACTACAAGAACTCCTCGAAAAAGGTTTCGTAAGGCCAAGTGTTTCCCCGTGGGGTGCGCCGGTGTTGTTCGTTAAGAAGAAAGATGGGAGTATGAGGATGTGTATCGACTATAGAGAACTGAACAAGCTTACCGTGAAGAATAGATATCCGTTGCCACGGATCGATGATTTGTTTGATCAATTGCAAGGCGCTAGTTGGTTCTCGCGGATAGACCTCAGATCGGGCTATCATCAGCTGAAGGTGAAAGAGGCAGACATCCCTAAGACAGCGTTTCGAACACGGTATGGACACTATGAGTTCCTTGTGATGTCGTTTGGCCTAACAAATGCTCCCGCAGCATTTATGGATATGATGAACAGAGTATGTCGGCCAATGTTAGATAAGTCGGTTATCGTCTTTATAGACGATATATTGATTTATTTGAAGAGCGAGTCTGACCACGCCAAGCATCTGAAGGAAGTGTTGGAAGTAATGAAGGTCGAGAAACTGTACGCTAAGTTCTTGAAGTGTGCGTTCTGGTTACGAGAAGTGCAGTTTCTAGGTCACATAATTAATCCTGAGGGGATTACTGTGGACCCGGCGAAGATCGAAGAAATAAAGAATTGGAAGACTCCGCAAAACCCAACCGAGATACACAGTTAGGGTTAGCTGGCTATTATAGGAGATTCATTCCGGGCTTCTCCAAGATAGCCTCACCGTTGACCGGTATGACCCGAAAGACTGTAATATTCAGTTGGGGTATGAATCAAGAAGAAGCATTCGAAGAATTGAAGAAAAGACTCACACAGGCTCCAATCCTTGTTCTACCCGATGGTGAGGAGGACTTGGTAGTCTGCACTGACGCTTCACATCAAGGGTTAGGTTGTGTGTTGATGTAACGAGGGAAGGTTAAAAAAAATTTTCTTTAAAAAAAGGAATACTTTATGATATAAAATAAAATAGAAATAGATATATTACCACTTGGTTTTTTTTAACAGATCCTGGATACTTCAATGTAGTAGTCCAACTAAGACAACCATAAATTCTTCTAATTGATAATAGTAATCCGAATCCCCCCCAAAACGGATCTAATTGCACTTCACGCTCCAAATTTTTGATGATGAAATGAATCTTTCGTGGGCGAAACAGAGGATATCTCGATTGGGGAGAAAACGGGGAAATCCCATATGACCAAATATATCTGACAAGTCGCACTATATGTCAAGCCAAGATGCATCTTCCTCTCCAGGACTTCGAAAATGTACTTTTGGGACACCAATAGGCATTAAATGAAATAAAAAAGAACTAAGTACTATATTTTACTTTGATGTGGAAACGTAACAAAGCCTTTCTTTTTCTTTATAATATTGTACTTTATCCTAATCAGATTTTATTCAATTCATAAGATTTTATTCATCATTTATGAAAATTTGATAAAGAAAGCAAGAAAAAAGGGAAAATTATTACGAATAGTGTCCTCTAATGATGAACAAGTATGGGCACATTCGCTCATAGAAAATGGCATTCACTTCCCCATTGCGTATTGGTACTTATCTAGTATAGAATAAATCTGCTTCTCTTTGTTCATACGAACAAAATTGTTCCATTATTACCAACAGAATAGAACAAATATGAACCCTTGCGTTGAAATAATTTACTAAAACTAAATAGGGGGGTCCATAACATAGTCATAGTATAGTCTTTTACAATGCAATAAAGTTACATAGTGTCTTTTTTTCTTTCATAAAGGGGTATTTCCATGGGTTTGCCTTGGTATCGTGTTCATACCGTTGTAATGAATGTTCCCGGACGGTTGCTTTCTGTTCATATAATGCATACAGCTTTGGTTGCTGTTTGGGCCGGTTCGATGGCCCTGTATGAAATAGCAATTTTTGATCCTTCTGACCCTGTTCTTGATCCAATGTGGAGACAGGGTATGTTCGTTATACCCTTCATGACTCGTTTAGGAATAACCAATTCCTGGGGCGGTTGGAGTATCACGGGGGGACTATAACTAATCCGGGTATTTGGAGTTACGAAGGTGTGGCTGGAGCGTATATTTTGTTTTCTGGGTTGTGCTTTTTGGCAGCTATCTGGCATTGGGTATATTGGGATCTCAAAATATTTTGTGATGAACGTACAGGAAAACCCTCTTTGGATTTGCCCAAGATCTTTGGAATACATTTATGTCTTGCAGGTGTGGCTTGCTTTGGTTTTGGTGCATTTCATGTAACAGGCTTGTATGGTCCTGGCATATGGGTGTCCGATCCTTATGGGCTAACAGGAAAAGTACAATCTGTAAATCCATCGTGGGGTGTGGAGGGTTTTGATCCTTTTGTTCCGGGAGGAATAGCCTCTCATCATATTGCGGCAGGGACTTTAGGCATATTAGCAGGTCTATTCCATCTTACAAAGGATTGCGTATGGGCAATATTGAAACTGTCCTTTCCAGTAGTATCGCTGCTGTCTTTTTTGCAGCTTTTGTTGTTGCCGGAACTATGTGGTATGGTTCAGCAACTACTCCTATCGAATTATTTGGGCCTACTCGTTATCAATGGGATCAGGGATACTTCCAACAAGAAATATATAGAAGAGTCAGTGCTGGATTAGCCGAAAATCAAAGTTTATCAGAAGCTTGGGCTAAAATTCCTGAAAAATTAGCCTTTTATGATTACATCGGAAATAATCCGGCAAAAGGGGGATTATTTAAGGCGTGTTCAATGGATAACGGGGATGGAATAGCGGTTGGATGGTTAGGACATCCTATCTTTAGAGATAAAGAAGGCCGTGAACTTTTTGTACGTCGTATGCCTACCTTTTTTGAAACATTTCCGGTCGTTTTGGTAGACGGAGACGGGATTGTTAGGGCCGATGTTCCGTTTCGAAGGGCAGAATCTAAGTATAGTGTCGAACAAGTTGGTGTAACTGTTGAGTTCTACGGTGGTGAACTCAATGGAGTCAGTTATAGTGATCCTGTTACTGTCAAAAAATATGCTAGACGCGCTCAATTGGGGGAATTTTTGAATTAGATCGTGCTACTTTGAAATTTAATGGTGTTTTTCGTAGCAGTCCAAGGGGTTGGTTTACTTTTGGACATGCTTCATTTGCTTTGCTCTTCTTCTTCGGACACATTTGGCATGGTGCTCGAACCTTGTTTAGAGATGTTTTCGCTGGTATTGACCCAGATTTGGATGCTCAAGTATAATTTGGAGCATTCCAAAAACTTGGAGATCCAACTACAAGAAGATAAGCAGCCTGATACAACATTTCTTTGGTCTCTTTCGAATCGATTTTCTTTTTATGATTTTATTTTTATATAGGGTACCAGATAAATCTTGATTTGAATCGTCATTTTTTTTGTTACTCTTGCTCTTTCTTTATCCGGAATATGATCCCCCCAAAAATAAACAGGTATGGAAGCTATAATTGTAAACCACGATCGAATCTATGGAAGCATTGGTTTATACATTCCTCTTAGTCTCGACTCTAGGGATAATTTTTTTCGCTATCTTTTTTAGAGAACCGCCGAAAATTTCAACTAAAAAATAAAAAATGAAATGATTTTTCATTATAGCCTATGCGTCTAGACAGTTGAAAGTTCACGAAAGTACATACCCGACGCATGATCTAGAATTAGCAGCTGTAGTACATGCTCTCAAGATCATGAGGCATTACTTGTATGGGACTAAGTGTACTATATATACAGATCATAAGAGTTTGAAATACTTCTTCGAGCAGAAAGAGTTGAATATGAGGCAGAGAAGGTGGTTAGAACTGATAAAGGATTATGACTATGAGATCAAGTATTATCCGGGAAAGGTTAATGTGGTCGCCGACGCCTTGAGCCGGAAGAACGCAGAAGCTATCGCGACAATCAAGTCTTATAAGTTGATCATCAACTCAGATTTCTTCGAAGAGATCAGCAAAGTGCAGTTGGTAGTGTTAGCCGATGAAGGGTTGATGAAGTAAGAGAGAATTTTTGGGTAACTGACCGAGTTGATGGATAATACTCATAGGGTAAAGACCAGATTTGATAGAATGTGGATCCCTCGACATGGAAATCTTAGAAATCGAGTCCTAGACGAGGCCCATAAGTCTCGATACTCGATTCATCCAGGATCTACTCAGATGTACCAAGACTTGAAGAAGGACTACTGGTGGCCGGGTATGAAAAATGAGGTGGTAGATTATGTCAGCAAGTGCTTGACTTGTTTACAGGTGAAGGCCGAGCACCAGAAGCCGTATGGGAAAATGCAGCCGCTGGAGATACCCGAATGGAAATGGGAGCACATCACCATGGATTTCATAACTAAGCTACCGCGTACAGCTAAGAATCATGATACGATATGGGTGATTGTGGACCGCTTGACGAAGAGTGCTTACTTTATGCCTATACGAGAGGCCATCTCGTCAGAAACGTTAGCCAAAATGTTTGTTAAAGAAGTGGTGACTAAACATGGGGTGCCATTATCGATTGTGTCCGATAGAGACACCCGCTTTACTTCAAGGTTTTGGAAGAAGTTCCATGAAACTATGGGAACAAGACTGAACATCAGCACGGCGTATCATCCTCAAACAGATGGGCAGTCTGAAAGGACTATCCAAACCCTTGAGGATATGCTACGTGCTTGTGTGTTAGACTTTGGAGGAAGCTGGGACGATCATTTGCACTTGGCAGAATTCTTCTACAACAACAGTTATCATTCAAGCATTGGCATGCCTCATTTTTGAATGTTGTATAGAAGACGTTGCAGAACTCCCGTATGTTGGGGGGAAATTGGTCAGAAAGAAATTGGAAGTTTAGAAGTGGTGCAAGAAACCTCTTTAAGATTTGATCAGATAAAGGCCAGAATGAAAGCTGCTCAAGATCGTCAGAAGTCTTATACCGATAAACGACAACGGCCGATCGAGTTTGATGTTGGTGACAACGTGATGCTTAAGGTTACCCCTTGGAAGGGGATTATACGTTTTAGAAAGAAGGGAAAGTTAAGTCCAAGATACATTGGGCCGTTCAGAATCTTAGCCCTAGTGGGCGAAGTGGCTTACAAGCTTGATCTACCCGATGAGTTAGAAGGAATCCACTCTACCTTTCATGTTTCTCACTTAAGAAAATGTCTAGCGGATGACACGTCCCATGTGCCACTGCTGGACATCGAGGTAGACGAACAGTTGAACTATGTCGAGCAACCCATTGGTAGAGCTGAACTATGTCGAGCAACCCATTGCTATGTCGTAAGGTTATTCCCTTGGTGAAAGTGATATGGAAGCATCGTAAGGGATTGGATGCTACATGGTAAGTTGAAGAAGAGATGCGCAAGTTTTACCCGCAATTGTTTAGTGATAATAGTTAGGTTTCGGGGATGAAAATTCTTTTAAGGAGGGTAAACATCCGTATTTTGAGAATTAATAAATAACGGAAAGTTTTATTATTATCGGTGTGTCATTAGTTTGGTTGTGTGCGTGTTTGTATTTGGATAAGATTGTAACGGAGGTGGATAGTGGGGCCCATGGCTCCCTATATAAGGCCATACCCCATCCTTTCACCATTTCTTTACACAACACACACACACTAGAAAACACACACTTTCTCTCTAGCATTTCGGATTCGGATCCAAGCAAAAGTGAGGAAGATTTTGGTGTTCAAGTGCCTTCGAATAGCAAGAACACGTCCAGATCCTCGTATTGTCCGGATCTGAACTCGAACCCGAAGCAAAAGGTAGGTTTCGGTTTAAATGGTTAAGTTTTATGGTTAGAATCAGCATGCAAACAGATATAATGGTAGATCGGGTTGTGAAATGTAAGAAAAATATAAACTTAGTAAGTTATAACCTCTTGGGTGCACTTTAAGGTAAAAAGGTGGCGTTTGGACTATGAGAGATGGGTTCAAGATCAGGTGCATGGGGTCAGAAAGTGTCGAAAATTGAGAAAGAGTAAAAATCAGGTCCTGAGGAAGAGCCACGAAATAAAATGGCTTTAAAATGGTAAAAACAAAGAAAGACAGACATTTCGCTTCGCTCAGCCATGAGAAGCGAAACAGGCTGAGAAGCAAAACAGGCATTTCGCTTCGCTCAGCCATGAGAAGCGAAATAGGTATTTCGCTTCGCTCAGCCTTGAGAAACGAAACAGGTTATGCGAAGCGAAATTCTATGCGAAATTCCTCCCATGCGAAATTGTTTAAGTTGTTATTAAAATGTGACCCGATTAATTTTCTGATGCATTTTTGTTAAAGGACTGTTAATGAAAATAAAATTTTTCCGACATGACCTGGCAGCTCAACCCCAACGAGGGGCTCTGCCCCTTGGACCCTGCTAGGGGCTGCCGCCACTAGACGCCGCTACCAGGGGGCTGCCCCCGGACCCCCGTTAGTTGAAGGTCTCATTCACCTAGATGTAAGAAGTAGAAATGATAGATAATTGATACCCATGCCTTGTTATACAGTTAGCCGTGCACAGCTAAGGAAGGGAATTAAACTTAACTCAGAGAGAAACAGGACCCAGGTGAGTTTTTAGCCCCATTTCTGTGTTATGTTTTGGGGCTGTGTGCATACTCAATGTGATTAGTTAATACACTTACCTTAAGTGGTAAGTGTATGCCTTATGAATGTTTATAAATATACCTAATTAGTGTAGAAAGAGTTAAACGTATGTGTGAAAAGGTATATGAGAACAGATATAGCTAATGAAAGAAAGGTATGTACGATATGTGTAGTGTATGAATGGTATGTATGATATGTAGAGTTGAAGAATAAAGGGTTGCGTACCGTAATAATATAAGCGAAGAATGAAAGGGTTGCATACCCTAATAATATATGCAAAGAATAAAGGGTTGCCTACCCTAATAATATAGGCGAAGAATGAAAGGATTGCATACCCTAATAATATATGCGAAGAATGAAAGGGTTGCCTACCCTAATAATATAGGCGAAGAATGAAAGGGTTGTAGACCCTAATAATATCTGCAAAGGTTATAGGGCGAAAGGCTCTTTAAAACGTAGAACGATATGTACATATCAAATAACTAAAGTAAGAAGAAGTATGAATGTATGGAAGTAAGAACGTAAGAGCGAATTTAATATGTGTCTTCGGATATATATATATATATATATATATATATATATATATATATATATATGTGTGTGTAAGAATGAGAATGAGATGTGTGTTACCTGCTTAACTAAGAACTCACTCAGCGTAACTGACTTTTAGTATGCACGCAGGCAAATAGGTTGAGGCAGCTGGCTTGAGGAGGGACACATGGCATGAGCTAAAGAGACTGGTATCTATGAAGAAGTGTTATGACTGTCTTATATTATGTCTATGAAAGGATATTTTGTATGTTAAAACAAGATTCGATGTTTTGTAATGTAATGTATGAAGTTTTTTTAACTATTCCGTGAAAGTTTTAATTAACTCTGATTTTAGAACGGTGTTTATGAGTAAATCCAACGCCAAGGTAGGGTTTTCGGGATCAGGGCCTTACATGAATTACTAATAATAAAATAATAAGCATGTGCATTGAACAATCAAATAGGGCCCACATAATTTCTAATTATGTAACCCTAAAAAAATTATTAAAATAAGCTATAACCAACTAGAACATTACGTATAATGTCGTATCTTATATTCACGTCTCTGATACCAATCTATAACACCCCGGTTTAAGCGAAAACACCCAAATGTGACGTACAGATTGCTCAAAACGCATGTGACACTATTAAGTGACAATATTATCATTAATTAATTTTAACATCAATTAAACTAGTTTGAAAACAAAGAAGGACAAGAAAAATAAATACAACAAAACAGTTTGTCCATTTGTCTAAATAACCTAAGTCTAGTGTTTTCTCCGTGTGACATCCTCTACTAACGGTACCTGTAGCATGTACATAAAATAAAGTTAACTAATAAGTAAGTGGTGAGAATTACACAGTTTAATATAAATATATAAAGAAAATCATACAATTCTATGAACATGTGTACAACGCAAGAAAGGTCCTTTCTAGCTGATAAAAACCAACGTACTCAGATAAACACACGCTAGGGTCCTTTCCAGCTGGTAGCACCCAACGTACTCGGATAATGAGGCTCCTTTCCACTCGTAACAACATGGTTCTGAGTGCAAAGGGGGGCGTATGATCATACTTATCGAAACCACCACTTGAAATTGAAATCAACACAAGTAAGCAAATAAGCACACAAGTCTATAATACGAATTATAGTTTAAATAAAGAATAACTAAATAAACGTTTGAATAGGATATACATGCTACCCCCAAAATTTGTAAAAGCGTTAAAAAGGGGGTGTGAGAAACTCACCTTGAAAATGATGATGAAAGTTTGAAAGAGTCGAACAAACGAGACGGAGAATCACTGCGAATTACCCTAAACAAGTAATATGTATGCTAGATTTTAACTCAAGTCTAAATGGAAAGGAAACTACGACAAATTTGGACTTAAAGATTTGTGATTAAAATTGAGTTTAACTAAAATGAATTAAAGTTTATGTAAATCATTTGATATTTATTAGTTGAATTTGTAAATGCATAATTATATCTTATTAATATAAGCTTAAATAACAATATTAAAAATAATTTATGATTAAATGTTTTGCTTTGTTTTAGTAACATAATAAAATTAATTTAATAATTAATTAGTTTAAAGGCTTTTACAATAATTATTTTAAAGAAGTTATATATGCTAGTTTATGTTGAACAAAAATAAACAATAATTAATTATTTAAGGATATCAAGTATATTAGTCCTATTTTAAAGAAAAATTAAAAAAAAATAATTTTCTATAAATTATATTATTTAAAAGAAAGCGTGAAAAAGTTTACGATCATTAATGGATCTTACGATTTAGATAAATATATATTCACGCTTGTTCTTGCAAAATAACTAGGTTTGATCGAAGATTTAGAAAAATCAAAGTGTTTATCTGGGACATCCATGATCATAATAATTGTTAAAACCAAAATATAAGATTTTTATGATAAAATTACCATGATCATAATGATTCTTAAAACCAAAATATAAGATTTTTATGATAAAAGTACCATGATCATGAAGAACAACTTATGAACAAGTATGAACATTCAATGTAAAATCAAAACAAAAACTATAAAATGCATGAAATCGTAAAACTTACTTGTTAATGCTCTCAAGCTTAAGAAAAGAATGTATTTGATGTGTGAAAATGATGGAGGATTAGTCCTCTTTTTATAAATGTAGAGTTGTTATGTTTCATAGAATTTAAGAAATTAAATCATGTTTAATATAATTAAATAACAAATTAAAAATAGTTTAATGGGGTTTTCAAAAGGTTTAACTCTTTTAATCAATTTTATTGAATTAAACATTCATTAGTTTTTATCAGTTAAGTAATATATGAAAAGATGATGATGATGATGATGATGATGATGATGATGATAAGAGTAATAGTAGTTCAAGAATAATTCAAGTAAATTGCATGGGACATGTACATGAATAGATGATTTGATTACGAATGTTTTAAATGAGCATGCAATACTACAAGGGTGATGAAAAATAAAATTGTATAGAAATGATCACGGGTTTGGAAAGGCAACGCACAATATCAACAAATGAAATGATAAATAAAAGACCAATTTCATTAAAGATCAAAACGGGTCGGGTTTTCGGATTTTTGAAAATTAACGAATTCTCGAGTCATGTAGTAACAAAAAAAATTAACCAAATTCATCCTCATAAACACTTAACACTATGCATTAGTCATGTAGAAACAAAAAGATGCTCGACTACATAGCATGTATGCTTGAAAGCATAAGCATGCTCGAATGACTTAGATATTCCTTAAACACACAAGTATGCTTGTATAGATCGAAAATTCATGAGCGACGATAGAAATCATGCTCGAATAGTCAAGTATGCAAGATACTAATAGTTTGAGCATAGAAACACATAAGGATAGATGAGACATGTTCAAATAGATAAAGAACATAAATTTTGACACTTTGGAGATCTAAAGCTTATGCATTTTGGTGAAATGAGATCAAATTTCAGTTTATATCAAATATAAACACCTTTTGGAAAGATCAAAACATGAGATCATATTGACTAAATCACTTCACATTATTTCATTATCAGCATCATTTCAACACATAAGTCAGGTTAGCAATTGGTATTTCTTAACTTAGCATGAATTTCATTACTATGATTAAGATTCAATTAATGCATTAGAAATAAATGGGCCCCCACCAATCTGGCTTATGATGCCTCATATCTCTTCTCAAGGCTAATTTGGTGATCTCCAGATTAGGGATGAGCGATTTTTTCCCGAATACCGGTACCGTACCAATACCGTACCGACCGTTTCTAAACGGCACCGATATCGGTATTCTCTTTTCTTAAATTCGGTATCGCTAAAAAGCGGTATCGGTATTGGTACTTTGCGGTAAAAATCAGTATTGGTACCGAATTTATATAAGATATATCTAGAGACTTTTTACGGATAGTAATTCGATTTACAAAAATATCGTTGATTGTGTTATCTATTTTATACGAATTTGAAGTGTATATCTGTATTCCATTAGTAAATAATATTTCTAATCCCAGTTCAATTTTCTTTTCTTCCTTGAAAACCCACCGATCTCAATTCTGTAAATATGGTTTTGTTATGATTTGGTCAACTTTGTTTGCTTATGCATTTTTGTTAGAAGTTTGCAAAAATATGTCACTTTTTGATTTTTTTATAGAAAGGTAAAAAAAATTCAATAAATTAATAATAATCTATATAACACTTTAGAAATTATGCCTGCATAAATACAGGGGAAAAAAACAAAACAAAGTGGTATCAAAGATAAAATGCTAAAGTGGAAGTTCGTTTTGTGTCACTAAAACAAATAAAACGCTACTCTGGATAAGCTAAATGTTAAAAAAAAAGATAAATGATAACGCGGTATCGAAGCGGTAAATTACCAAAATACCAGTTCCGATACCGGTTCCCTACCAATACCGAACCGATGTATTCGGTACAGTATTCGGTACCTATTTTCCCTCAAATTCGGTATCGGTATTTTCGGTATTGATACCGGTATGGTGTCGGTACGATACCGATCTCATCCCTACTCCAGATCACCACAACTTGACTTCAACCCTCTAATGTTTGGTCAAAACATTTTGATGACAGAAACATATTTTTAACAAATTTTGGATATTTTTCAAACATTAAGGTTGAACAAATGAAATTGCATGCCACGTAGTTCGAACTTACATGCCTTTCATACAAGGTGTTTAGGACTTATTGCATATTAGACTTATAGCCCCACCTTGCGTTGTTCTAATTTTAACCCCTTCAGTTTGTATCTTACATCAACTTTTGGTTGATTTTTAAACTTTGAAGCAACTTTTGCTTAATGTTAAATCTTAAAATTTTCAATTTTTGGTTGACCAAACACTAGTAGGCTTGTGTATGACTGGATAATTACCATTCTGCCTATCATTTGGAGAGATGTATACAGAAAGATGCATACTTCTTCAAAATGAAAATCCACTTTAAACTTTGAAACTCATTATGTTTATATCACCTCACTTTTTACACACATGGAAAGCTACCAAACATATCAATGAATAAGCATACACTTCTTTTAGCCAAATACATATGTTAAGTGTAAATAGTCAATGTACTATCATTTCCCATTTTAGTTTGAATCATATTATATAAATATTAATTTGAAAGTTCATTGTCACTCTCATTTTGATACTGTTTTACTGCTACCAGTTTTCATGCATGTTGTACAATTGCTTACTGCATGCTGATGTTGCCACCTGTTGTGCCGCGTGGCCTTCCTCCGTCATTTATTCATGCTATTGCAGGCCAACTTCATATGTGTCTTCTTCTGTGTTATACACACAACTCAGCTCTCGGGCTTCGTTGACGTGTCAATCGGTTAGTACAGAGCCCCATCTTGGTTACTTGATCCTTCTTTAATTTAGGGCTTCTTCATGGCCGATTGAATATGATTTCTTCCGTCTGGCCGCTGGTCATATAGCCGCTGTGCAGTTTCCCGTGGTGACATGAGAGTTGTTGTCAGGAACTACCGTTTACGGTGGTAGTTTTCCGTGGTGACATGAGAGTTGTTACCGGGAACTACCGTTTACGGTGTCGGGGAGATTTTCAATTGGGGATGAGTGTTTAAACACTGGCTATTAAACTAGGGTTTGAAATTGACGGTTCTGGACATTTATATTGAATCGGGTGATCTGGTAGATGCTCGCAAGGTGTTTGATGAAATGCCTGAAAGAAATTAACTTTCTGCGTTGGTTTGGGGGTTATCAAATTCATTCACTCTCATTTTGGTATTGTTCTACTCTAACCAGTTCTTATGCGTGTCTTATAATAGATGATGATGAGTGTACATTCATATAAGATCTGTGATTGGTTGCAATAGATTCCCTTTTTTAACTTCATTGTGTAAAACTATAAACTGATTTGGGGTTAACTTGAGGTCTAATAGTCTGACGATGATGATGGTATGCTTGGCATGTCAACTGATGTGGCTTGAAAAAAGCAACCAGATGCAGCCATGACTTTGAGTCGTTTGGTATGTTATTATATAACATCACTTGCAAACTCATAACCCGAATTTAGTTTTTATGTTGGTTCAATGATGATGAGTATATAGTCATCTGAGATCTATTCCACTTTGATATTGATTTGTTGACATTATGTCAGGTTTTTATATCGGTTAGATGATGATGATGAGTTTACACTCATTTGAGATATGCTTTGTTGCAATAGATGATGCCCTAAATCGATGATGGGATCGGCTGCCCCATCACCCGATTGAACCGATAAATCCATAATGACAAACAAACCATGGAAGCTTCTGCTCAGACTGATCTTTCAGGGAATGCATCTAAAGACCTGCTATTGATGTGTAGGGTAATAAATTTACTTCATTATTATACGTCTTTTTGTAATTTATCCTTTTAATTATTATTTGTGATTTGTGGTTCACGAATACTTCTCATTGCTGTATTTGAGGATGATGCTCATAATTGTATATTGATTTGAGTAGGTATGGATATTGCTACTTTAATATCATTGTTTTTTATATTTCAAGATGTTAGTGATTAATTCAAGTTTTGATTTGTAAGATCAAAAAAATAAAATGGGTGTAAAACATGTACTAGAAACTATTGTCAACAATGTACATAGGTTGTGCACGGCTATGTATTGTTATAACACTACAACAGCAATGTAGATGGCCATGTACAATAGCAATGTATAAAATAAAAATTGTATTTTGATGTTTTAACATGAATCCTTGGTGTGGATGATTTGAGGTTTAATTTATATATTTGTATAAACTCACTCAAGCAATGCCAATGGTGTTTGAATGCTACTTTCAAGTAATTCACTCAACAGCTTTCCAAATCAAGAGTCATGGTATGACATTTGAGTGGGACGTTACTATTGTATCATAATAAACGGGGTTATTTAGTATGTAATAGGGCATTTAGGATGGGACACAACTTCAAACCCGCCGTTATTGTATCATAATAAATGGGGTTATTTAGTATGTAATAACTCTTTTAACTTATTATAAGGTTTAGTAAACTTCAGCCGTTTTGAATTTGTTATCGGTTTGTAATACTGCAAACGAACTACAAATGTGCGTTGATTCAACCCAGTCGTGTTTTCGCCGCAACGCGCGTGGTAAAAGACCTAGTTTCCATTAAAAACATTTTCATTGTTTCTTCAAAGCATTCAACTAAATTTTCTTATCACATCTCTTTTTGCATTCACCAAAAGCTATTGCTTTTAAATCAAAACATTTTGACAAATTCCAAATTTTTGTTTTTTTTCTTGAAAAGACTTTAAAGAGACTCAAATAAAACAAAATCTCTTTTTCGTTTTTCATAAATGACTCAAAGATTAAATGAAAATCTTTTTGAAATTTTTCTAATTAGCAAAGCTTAGGCACAAAAACACATAGTCACACAGAATGCACATAAGAAAAAGAAAAAGCATTTAGCACACAAGCGCATATCATCAATTAGACTTCATCAGTATTTATCATTCCTAAGGCCCTTAATAAGTAGGTGAAGCTACTAAAATAAGGCAAAAACTCTTTTTGGTTTTTTATAAAAGACTCAAAGATTAAATGAAAATATTTTTGATAATTTTCTAATTAGCAAAGCCTATGCACATAAACACATAGTCACACAGAATGCTCACAATAAAAAAATAAAGCATTTAGCACACAGTCGCATATCATCAATTAGACTTCATCGCTATTTATCATTCCTAAGGCCCTTAATAAGTAGGTGAAGCGGGTTTTGTCTAGAGACTTGGTGAATAAATCAACAATATTCTCACTAGTTTCAACCCTTTTCATCTCTATAAGCCTTTTACATTGCAATCTCTAATGAAATACTGCCTAATCTCAATATGCTTTGTCCTAGAATGATGCACAGGATTTTTCACAACAAACATATCAACAATATTAACAATGAAAATAGGAATGCGCAGGAAATTCAGGCCATAGTACAACATTTGATTTTGAATCCATAGAACCTATGCACAGCAAGCAAATGCAACAATATTGTGGCATTCGTGACAAAACCGGATACACCTCAGTATTCGCAAATCAAATAAGCGATTAACCGCTTATTGTGTAACAAACAAATGAATAACCGAACTGGTCTGGTTATGACCCGGATATCCCGGGAGAGCATCTATAAGTGATATATGTCTATTATAAGCCAACATATTGATATTAAGGCTTTAGTATGATAGCAAACTAGTTAAACGAAAACATGCTCGTTTAACTACCCGCTATGGATTTTAACGCGAAAGATATCTCTGAAACAAGCATTGTATCATCCGTTAAGCCGAAAAAGACTTACCAAACACTTTTTGGGGATGTTTTAAGCGATCTGTGAAAATATTTTTGATTTTTACAAAAAAAAATAGTATGTTTTTATAAATTGACACAAAAATAGCCGAAAAACACTCGTTTTCGCGCTGTTTGTCGTACCCAATAATTTTTTTGCGCCAAAAACAGAACCCAAAATAAATTTGGACTTGGCTTTTCACGTACGGGATTGCAAAATCCAGAATTTTGGGCCAAAATGGGCCCAAGGGGGCCCAAACCCACTTCCGTACGCTAGGGGCTTACACCCCCCTAAACTTTCTTTTTTTCTTATATAATAACATGTTGGAAGATATTTTGGAAGCCATACCCCTACAAGTTCTGGAAATACCTGTTCTTCATAAAAAAACTCAAGAAGCCAAGGTAATTTCATAATTTTTACCAATTTTTAACTTGATTTAATCATGTTAATTACATATAAGCATGGTTTAATTATCAAAAATTACTTCTAACCATGCAAAAACTCTAAAAATTGTCCAAAAACATTCTTTGATCCTACACATGGTTAGGAACCTGGTTTGAATGGTTTTTTGGCCATAAACACGAATTAGAGGGTTTAAACAGCGTTTTTACAGTTTAAAAGTTCGGTTTAGAACCCTAACCGAAACCCTAACTTTCATGGTTGGTCTCTTGATGATACATGCTTGGTTTGTAGTATAGGACCTTTATTTAGCTAATATAGAAGCACGAGAACCCGGAAATTGGATTAAGAGAACGAAAACGGGCGGAAACCGCAAAGGTAATGCCGAAACCTCGATTTCCCGCTATTTAGGATTCGATTGTGATGTGCATATTGTTAGGTCATGAAATTGTTCAAGAACATCAGGGAACATATCATTGAGTTCCTGTCCAAATTTGGTAATTTTTCGACCATCCGAGAATATTTGGCAAATTTATTACCGAATTGGGACGTTTATTGGGGAAAAATAGTTAAAATTCTTGAAAATTAAGCAATTTTGTGGGGAACTCAGATTTGATACATTATGATTACATATGAAATTTGGGGTCATTTGGAAAACCCTAGGTATGTCTTATGCATTTGCGTTCATTCGGATTTTCATAGTCGTTTTCTGCTCGAAAATGATATTTGGCAAGATTGTTAGATTCTGGAATTGCTACATGTTATTTTGGGAAGATTTTTGGTCACTCAGGAATTTTTGGCGGATTTTTCGGAAATCATTTGGTATAAACGGATGATTTTCGGGCTAATTATAGCACATAAAATGTTTTTTTTAATTTATAAATCAGTAAATAATTCCAGAAATATTTTTATAAAAATATAAATATTTTATTTGATAAGTGTCTAAATTTTCATATCCTAATGATTAACGGGTAATTAATTATGCTAATTTAAAGATTAAACAAGTTTAATTCTGACGAAAACCGGCAAGTTCGTGATTAACGAACTTGTTAGAATATCATAACATCAATAGTGATCAAAAATCATATTTTCAGATTAATTATGTAAAAACAAACTTTTTGTGAGAAATCCGGACAGTTTGGATAGATTGTGTGCGTTTTTCTCCAAAGCAAACTGAATAAACGGAAACGAGCCCTGTAGCGAATCCAGGCCCCTAATACGTGATCTTTCTTTATAACTTAATCATTTTATCAACCAACACGTTTACACAAGTACTTCCCCATAACTATTTTTCAAACTCATAAACGAGCAACTTGGCCCAACTGGTGAAATGGAGCCAAATTCGATTTTAAACATCAGACATTGAACAACATCACAATCTAAACCTACTGACACTTTCTGGGTGTTTTAGCCACACCCAGACTAGCTATACAGCCCAGCTTAGTATAAAGATTATAATAATATTAAAATATTAAAATTATTATAATATTAACTATAGGGACTAAGTGATAGTAAGGAAAACGGACCCCAAGCTGACCTCGCACTAAGTGCCTACAAAACTGTGAGTTTCATGACCCCCACCCTTTAAACTGTTTTACGAACTTTTGGGGGCCACGGTGATTGGTGATACATGATAAATACTACATTTGTGTGTGTGTGTGTGTGTGTGTATATATATCTGTGTATCACATTATGTGAATAGATGTAGGAAATATTGTGTGTAGAAAATACTAATTATTTATGTATATACTATGTAATGTTTAAGTTTACGTGGAACTATTGTGGGTGGAAGGGGCCATAGTGGTTGAATTTACGGGGAACCGTTGTGGGCGGAAAGGGGGTGCCCACAATGGTTGATATTACGCGGAAAACGAAGGCACGTATTACGAACGAACAGTCACGATTTTATCGTAATTTCAAATTTTATTATAAACTTATACATATATATGTGTGTTTGTGTGTGTGTGCATACAAACATACAGATATACATATATAAACGTAATTACATTTTCTTACATACGCACGTACCTACAAGCTATGACTGTGTGGTACGCAGAACTGATTTCATTAAAACTTAAGAAACTCACCAACTATTTGTAGTTGACCTATTTTAACATGCTTTTCAGGTATTCAGAAGCGTGGAGTAAAGTGCTTATGTGCTATCTGTTTGAGTTGTGCTCGATGCTATCAAATCTGGTACAATCATTCAAGTTAAAAGTGAAACAGTAGACGGACTAGTTTTGATTGTGACACCTAGTTTGTAAAAGAAGTTAGAACAATGTAATCTATTGTAAATTAGTTAGTAATGTTTCTTTATGAACAATGTATTTGATACCGTTGTATCTGTTACATTACCATTTACGCTTCCGCAAACCGCTTAATGGGGTGTGACAAATATACTTAGCTTCTGAAGTAGAAATTGACATTGTAGTCTGCTTCTTGCATTGCCAGGGCATTAGCCTGTTCCCTGAAAATTAACATCCAGCTGTGTTTGATTTTCTGCTTAAATTGCACCCATCATAATCACTGTCTGTGAATGCACAAAGATCAAATGAATTGTTCTTTGGATACCAAATACCCAAGTCATACTTGCCCTTCAAATATCTAAATATTCTCTTGACAGCTAATATGTGAGAAACCTTGGGATTGGCTTTAAATCTTGCACAAACACAAAAGCAAACATGCTGTCAGGTCTGGATGCAGTCAAATACATCAAGGATCCAATCTTTGCTCTATACTCAGCTTGATCCACTGACTCCCACCCCCCCCCCATTTTTCATTAGCTACCATTTTTCATGTGTGTCCATTCAGTTAGTAACAGTCTTCACATCATCATATTTGAACTTGGAGATCATTTCTTTCACACATTTGGACTGATTGATGAAAATTCCATCAAATTTCTATTGTACTTGCAGTCCAAGAAAGAAGTTCATATCTCCCATAGAGCTCATGGAATATCTTGACTTCGTTACTTCTTCAAACTCCTTACAAATTTTTTCATCAATTGAAAAAAATGATGTCATCTATATAGACTTGAA
The DNA here is from genome assembly GCF_021521415.1 of Bidens hawaiensis. Lineage (NCBI taxonomy): Eukaryota > Viridiplantae > Streptophyta > Magnoliopsida > Asterales > Asteraceae > Bidens > Bidens hawaiensis. The sequence continues at coordinate 5,609,439 of NW_027491041.1, forward strand.
GGATAAGAGAATTTCTATCCTTTCTCTTGTAAACAAGGTCTTGTCAATAGCTCCTCTGAAGAAACCATTGTCAAGCAGGTGGTTTGATAACTCATCATACCGAGCTCTTAAAGCTTGGTATGATCCATAAAGAGCTTTGCTTAACTTATACACTCTTTCTGGATAATCAAGATCTTCAAAGCCTGCAGGTTGAGTTGCATACACCTCCTCATCTATTCTTCCATTGAGAAATCAGATTTGACATCCAACTGATATACTTTAATGTTCTTACAAGCTTCTTATGCAAGAAAAATACTAATGACTTCTAATCTAGCCACTGGTGTAAAGACTTAATCATAATCAATTCCCTCTTCTTATAGGCATCCTAGTGCAACTAGTCTTGCCTTATTCTTAATAACAATGCCTCTTTTATCCCTTTTGTTTCTAAATACCCACTTAGTACCAATTGCATATTTTCCTTTTGGTTATCAACTAATTCCCATACTTGTAGATCTCTAAACTGTGCTAATTCTTCCTGCATACTTGTAGATCTCTAAACTGGGCTCTATTTGGGATAGGAAACAAGAAAATAAGTATATATTTCCAGTTTCAAATCCACTTCTGGTCATTCTTTAATGAAGATCACCAATGAAAGACCCCGAACCCTGGGAATCCTATAGTTGGTAATCGTATCCAAAATTCACAAAAATTTAAAACCAAAAAAGTTCATCATATTTAAAACCAGTTCAGAGTAACTAAATAGCGGAATAATAAGTATTAAAATTCCCAAAAGCCGAGAAAAGTTGCCCAAAATCAAATGTATAAAATAATAAAAATAAATAAAATGTTCGTTTTATTAGGAAGTCTTTAACTAGGAATGCCTTCAACCATCCGAATAGTCTCCAGCACATCCAAGCGATAATCTCTAGTCCCTAACCTGAATTTCAAACTAACACACACACACAAAGTCAGCTTGAGCTGAGTGAGTTCAAGTTTTAAATAAGCAACATTAATAAAACATTTCAAAGGTTATAGGTATAAAACAGTATAGATAATAATAGGCAAATGAATAAATAAGTAATTAAATGAATAAATGGATAAATAATAACCAACTAATATATTCACGATCGAACACGCGCACGAGTCTCCCTTCACGGGATTTAAGAATCCGCCACGGGATTTAAGAACCCGAGTAGTATAGTTGACCCGCACACGGTACGACATAAGCACATGACACGGGATTTAAGAAACCGTTTTTAGTGATGATTATGCAACGGGCCTCCCCCCACGGGATTTAAGAACCCGCCACGGGATTTAAGAACCCGAGTAGTATAGTTGACCCAACCACAATCACCATGCACACACATGCAGCATGGGTCTCCCCCCCCCCCCCCCGGGGATGTAAGAACCCGAGTAGTATAATTGACACGGCCACATGCACCGTACACCCACACACAATAGGCATACTCACATAAATCTTAGTCACAAAGAACTAATTAATATCAAAAATCGTAGGCCATAAGGTAACATATATGTGTGTGTGTGTGTGTCTATATATATATATAGGTCCGTTCAAAATATGAAATAAAGTAAGTAGGTCTACTCGTATTCAATTAGTACCAGGCCTAATAACATCCTTGAATCTAGACCATAAACAACATATATATCCATTAAGGAATTTATGACCAAAACGAGTTCAAAATATCCTAAGGCATAGAATATAGTCCACACCTAGTTCCATAGAGGTACAAATAATAATCTCCCACATCAATAAGCCTACTCACGTATATCATAGTCATAAGGAACTAAATAACATTAACAATCGTAGGCCATAGAGTAATATATATATATATATATATATATATATATATAAATCATCCCAAGATGTATAATAATACAAGTAAGTCTACGCATGATCATTTAAAAAGTTTAACGAGTAAAAACCGAAGTAGATGTGTATGCTAGCCCAAAATATAAAAAGGTAAAAGGGGCATCATGAACTCACCTGACACAAGCCACGAAAATACCAACGAGTTAGAGAACCTCTAAGCCAATCCACAAATCACAAGCCTGTCGAATTACACACAAAGATTACTAACTAAACCTACGAGGCGTTCTAACAAGAGTTGATGGACCTAAAGCCTCAAACATACCAATACCAATTACATCATCCCCCGAGGCCATGTATTTACCAAAACCACCCTTAGTTAATTCCGGGGAAAAAGGATTTCCAAACGACACCCGAAAGTTGTAAATTGTATCGAATATGCGCGTTAACGAGCGGTTTATGTAATTAGCAACCAACTCAGCCCCGTGTGGACCAAATTTAGTATAATTACAACCAAAAAGTCCACACGACACTACACGAGTTGAATGGGTCGGCAATTCGCTTGAACAACGCATAAACTACCAATTAAACGCGAATTTGTGTTGTACCGACCCGTTTGAGCAACCGACAACCAATTCAGCCCCATTAACATAAAAATTAAGTTTTTTCACAGCCCGTATAACATACCGAGGCTACATAATCTGAATTGGTTGTTAATCCCCTCAAACAACATGCTAAACACAACAATAAACAAACTAGACAACCGAAATCCTAGTTTTCAATCTAACGACAATTGACTAATCAAACGAGCTTCAATGCTCACGATACTAATGTATGACATATATGACATACCTAGGAAGATGACAGAGCAAACAGTTCACTTAAAACAGCCCCAAAAGTTGCTCGATTGGACAGCCATTGGTTAAGCCTAAAACGAACGAATTGATCAATAACGAGTATACGGAGCAGATTTTAGCATGCAAAGATGTATTTTATTGCATAGGAAGATAATAGGAATAAATTATGAAATGTTTACCAGAGTTGAATAAATGTCTTAGGTTTCTAAAAATAGTTTTATTATATTTTTGCAATGCACACAAAAATCATAAAAATTCCCCCAACACAGAAAGGTACGTGCAACTATTTCATTGCGCAACAAAATTGTTTTATATATTTAAAAATCATTACCAAACCAAATTAAACAATTCCAATTGGGTTGTAATACTAACTCAAAATATGAAGTTTCAGAAGTGGAACCAACTTATTTGGACTTGTCAGAAAAGAGTTATGATATCGGAAGACAGACCAGAATCCGACTCCCCGCATCAGCTTTGACACACATTTTTATAAAATCATAAAAACCATTCAAATCTCATAAAAAATTATACCTTTATGGAAACTAGACTCAAATTTGAATATCATGGAAACAAGAATAAATCAAAATCAATCAATTTTCATCGAGTTACAGACCAAACAATAAATGAGCATGAATCTATCAGCAACTGTTATAATCAAAACTCAAACACTAACATGTTTACGACATCTCTAGGGTTCAATAAAGGGTTTAATAGTGAAAAAAAAACATTCATTGATATAATACTAACATTGAATTAAAGATTTGCACCTTGGAATTGGCTAGAAAAAGGAAAATGGTGGCTTATGGCTCTCTTCCTTCTGCCGATCGCAACCAGCAAACAAAAGGGGGGAGATAGGATACTAATCTTACACTTAGGTCCCCGAACTTGTAATATGCGATGTCTTTAGTCAAAAGTTGAATAACGCGACTTACAAGAATGACAAGAAGGTCCCTTAAGAATGCCAAATCAGGTCTCGGTTAAAAATACATACTCTATAAGACATAATCCTTTTAATGAAAATTTACGGGCGTTACAACTTCTGGTCATTCTTTCATGTAGATCACCAATGATATTTTCAAGAGGATGATTCCTTTGAGTAGTAGTGGTCTGCACAATTGTACTAGTGATAAGTTCTGGATCAAGGTTGGAAGTGTTCAGATCTAGTTCTTCATTTGGTTGATCTAAACTTGATAATGAAGAAGGATCACCATTTTTTAACAAAGGTTCAAACACAACAGTAGGTGTAGTCTCAGGTTCTTGTTGAAAAGGAACTTCAATGGTTACAACAGGATTTGTGTTAGGATTGTCACAAGGTATAACATTATCTTCAAGATCATCAGACTTCTTCTTTAGAAGCTCAAATTCAATTCCTTCATCAGCAACTTTAGACCATAATTTGTCCAAATCAACAGATATTTCTTTAGTTGCTTCAGGAAAGCTTGTCTGATATGCACATGTGTCTTCAGGAAAATGACTTGATGAGCTTCTCAAGATCAAATAACCAACTTGGGCCATCAACAGGTTTAAATTTATTTTCATTGAATATAATGTCAGATGATTCAATCACACTTAAATGGTCTTTTACATAGACTATATAAACTTTTGAGTGTGAAGAATATCCAACAAAGAAGCATTCAAGAGACCCTTTGTCCTTAGTGTTCAAAAGTGAACATTTGCAACCAGATGGTTTCAAGAACTTGATATAGGGTTTTCTATTGAATAAAATCTCATGTGGAGTTTCGTTATGATGCTTGTTTATAATCACCCTATTTTAAACGAAACAAGATGTATTAATGGCTTCAGCCTAGAGAGAGACAGGTAAGCTATATTAATGGCACCCTATTTTAACTTGACAAATACTAAAAACTTATAAATATTACTAAGATTTACTTAGAACTTGTAGATCTGGTCTTAAAGAAGTCAGATCTGAGATAACAGAAAATTTCAAATAGATTTCAATCCAGATCTAAACCAAATAATAACCAAAAAAGATGTAAATCTATGACTATAGTACTTTTAAACCTTAAAACTATGTAGATCTGAATCAAAAATGAAGAAATCGGAACATGTGACGTCACTCTTCAATGGAACAGTGTTCAGCTGACGTCATCGTCTTCAATACTTCAAATACTCAACTCAAATCACACATATCTTCAATCGAAACATTAAACCAGCAACTCGATGGTCTTCAATGAGCTTCCATAGCTACCACTTTTCAGGATTGAATTTCATGATAACAATTAACATTATCGGACAAGAACACACGAAGCACAATTATTGAAGACCCCTAGAATGTGGCCGACGGAATCAACCACAAACATTGAGTTACTAAATATAGTAAGTGACTGAAGAACAAAAAATAAATTAAACTCAAAAGATTTCCATTATCATTATTAATATTAAGAAAGATATACGGAAACTAAGGGTTTTTTTTAAGAAGGTATAAATTCCAGGTGCGACTGTCAATAATAATCAAGAAAAGGTGTTAAAGAGGTCTTCTATCAATGTGACCTAATCATTCTACTTATAGGCAACCTGGCATTCCTTTTAGAAAACTAATCATTACAAAACATTCTAAAAATTATTACAAGTGTAAATCAGGTCTTTGAGTAGACATTTTCCTTGTCGAGTAGGGCTCCTAAGACCTTGTAATCCTTGAATATGCTCAGAACATTACTTCGAGCAGACTTATACTTAGAATATTTTCCAATGAAAATATTCCTCTCAAGCAAGCTTTAATCTTCATGATCATTCCAAACTTTGCTTGGAAAGATCCCATAAGCAAAAGTTCTTGCTCGAATCTCATCAGTCTGTATGTAGTTTTATTTGAACATTCTAAGTATACTCGGGTATTATAGACATTCTCGAGGCCAAATCATGCTGGGAGTAAGACTTAGTATAATTTCATAAACTCCTTACCAGCTGTAACATTTCGGATTTTCTAAACCCGTATTCGTTAACATTTAAACCGACTTGAGAATATTTTAGATCTTTGTTATTAATAAAAACCAAATTTTTATGAGTAATTAATTTTATTATGTTCACTTTAGGTCCTTCATACCTTATATATTGTTCAAATCTTAAACTATGCATAAAAAGTTCGTTAAATGACCTAAACCCAAACTACAAGGACTAAACATGTACAAAATGAAATTTCTCTTATTTTGGCCCGAGCACCACGTGATGGGGTGGCCTTCCCCCACCACGTGGTGCTATGGAGACTCTGATCAGATCGTTTAAGTTATTTCGTTTCCTAGTTCGTTTTTAGCATCCGAATCGCTTATTTTAGGCATAAATCGAGTGAATTAAGGTCCAAGAAAAGGATATTAACTAAAATACAAGTTCGTACCCTTATATTACTGATCAAGGGCAAATCTTTTAGTTTATTTCAGTGATTTGATCAATAAAACTCGATTCGGTTTTCTAAACTAGTACACATACTAAATATGGTTCGTTTTAGAGTTTTCTATATAAACAACACTTATAATCTCTACCATAAACCTTTCCTAAACCCTTATAAACCCTCCTTAGCCGTCACATAAATGAGCCATCTTGTTAGACTTGGTGGTATACTCCCGATGCGACATAGTACCAGCCTCCAAGGTCAAGAATTCCTATTCTATCTTATCCAATTCATGCGGAGGACAAAACTGATCGAGAACCAATTTCTTCAACTCATCCCACGTCATCCTCCTAATCGAACGATCACCCATAGCTTGCGCCAAGTTATCCCACCAACATAATGCCTCGGAACGAAATGAGGCAGTAGCATAAGTTACCATGTCATCCCCCTTGCACTTACTAACCCTCAAAACGGCCTCCATCTCTCTCACCCACTGATGCGCTGCCAAAGCGTCTTTAGTACCATCGAAGGAAGGGGGTCGCACTTCTTAAAGTCACCATACGAGCAACCCCGGGTCGATACACTAACTGTCCGCACCTCATCTTCATCCCCACTCGGCACATACACTTCCTCTTCATCTTCGACCTGTACCTCCGTACTCTTCCTTCCCCTATTCGAACCCTTACCAACCAGTGACTCCTCCATGGCCCTGATGGCCTCAGCAACGATCTCAGGAATGGCACTATGGAGCACCTGGTAAACCTCATCCGCGATAGCCGTGCGCATAACAGGATCTAAGGCGGGGTTATCCCCCTCCACATGAATCGGGGTGTCCTGCTGGAAAGTAGGAATCTCACTCTCGGCTTCGGCACGTGGCTTACGACCACTACCACGAACACTAGAGCCACCTCTCTTAGCTGCTCGAGTATTAACCATGACTTATCCCTACAAAGGCAGAATTTTAACACGGTCAAGTACAAGGAACCCAGAGTGACAGTATGCTACGCCTCAGCTAAACAATTACGCGCAAAGCGTTCGAGAGGATGGGAAACGAATAGGAGAATTTAGGGAATAAGATAAACTTTAACGCTAATGACTCAAGAGTTAGACAAATCCTATCCCTACAAAGACGGAACCCTAACATAGTCAGACACAAGTGGTATTTAAAACATGGAAGGTAAGGGTAAACTGCTAATAACGTTGATCAAGTGTTATTAGTCGTTTACTTCACCGGCCCGTTCTAAGCACCCCCTGCCCCTAACCACATTAGCATTCTATCTAACTCTTTACAATTAATCACATACTGGAAACTTTCAAATTCAAAGGAATGACTAAATAATTTAACGTTACCTTTTGGCGTGCAGCTACTCGCGGTGGGCATACTGGTCTCTTTCCTTACAGTTCGAGTCCAAGCATTCGGGGATGCTCGGATCCCTCGAACCATGGCTTTGATACCAACTTGTAAGGCCCCGAACCCCGGGTACCCCACAGTTGGTAATCATTCAAAACACTCGTAAAAATAATTAAACTTAAAAACAATTCACTTCATTAAAATAACCATTTCAGAGTATAATTCAGCGGAAAACATAAATAATAAAATAAGTTCCCAAAACCAATTTAAATAAATGTTAAAAGAAAACATTTATTATTATTAAAACATCCGACTAAGTATGCTCTCCACCGTCCACGTCCAAGCGATAAGGCATCCTCTTCCTAACCTGAAACTCACACTAACATGCACACAAAGTCAGCTTGAGCTGAGTGAGTTCAAGTTTTAAGTAAATAATATCAGTAGTAATAGTTATGATAGTCATACCAAAAGTTTTAAAAAGTAAAAGGGTGCATCCATCAAATCATCGTTACCGAAAACTAAACATCCTCATACATACATATACAAAATGTATATGTAAATATCCTTTCAATTACATCCCTATATATATATAACAGTATATATATATATATATAACATCCACGTATAACATCAGGGTTGAGAAAACGTACAACCCAAACACGTAACATCAGTGCATGCAAACACAAAGTAGGCATACACAACATCAGTAGTCGAAACGACTACAACATCGCCAAATATAGGCCAAGAAATAATGTATATACATATATTTATATATTTAACATCCCAAGGCCTACCATATGCTAGCAAGCCTATATAAATTCGTTTAAAAACATTTCATCATGTAAGAAAACACTTAGGTGTGCATGCTAGCCCAAAAGTAAAAAGTGTAAAAAGGGCATCATGAACTCACCTGAAATCAATCGAACACCTGCAACGAGATAAGAAATCCCTAAGTGCACAATCACAAGCAAGGGCCTGTAAATTATACACAACACGTTACTAAACTAGACCGTAAGAACACTCTTGCCTAATGGGCCGTTCAAGCCCAACACTTGGCCTAAGGCCCAAAAACTTGGCCCAAGGCCCAACACTTGGCCCAAGGCCCAAAAACTTGGCCCAAGGCCCAACACTTGGCCCAAGGCCCAACAACTTGGCCCAAGGCCCAAGGGTAATCAAATCTGGTCGAATGCGCGTGTAATAAACCTTAAAACCATTTGTTAAACGAATCAGCCCCAAATGGACCAAATTCCATTTTAAATCATTTCATTCATCAAGATTATGTCACCCGAGTTGATAGGGTTGACGGTTCCTTTTTGCAACTTTTACTTTAACATTTAAACGAAAATTCGCGCACCGCCGACTCGATTAACGAAGCCCTAACCACAACAGCCCCGAGCATCAAAAAAATAATTTTTCCACAGCCCTTAAACCCCCCTAGGGCTGTACAAACTGATTCGGTCGGTCACCAGATCAATTAACGCATCAAACTCAACAATTTGCAAATCTATACCCGGATAAACCCTAGTTTTCAAACTAAAATCGATTGACCGACCTAAACACCTCCAATGACCATGAAATTTTAATATGATGTAAATGCCATACCTGGGGATCTTTCTACACTGGAAACTCTAATTTTTATCCACAGGAAGTGGGTCAATTACACGTTGGCCGAAAATCTGTCCAACGAAAAGTTTCGGTAAAATTGAGCATCAAAACGATTAGGGGTGAGCAAAAAGAGTGTTGGGGATTGTAGTACATACCTTGAACTACTTCTAGGAGCTTGGAATCGATCAAAAAGTCGAAGCAATGAAAGGGGGAGGGGCTGGAAGCGGCAGATTGCTGCTGCTGCTGAACTAGGGATTAGGTTTTTTTTTTTGTTTAGTGTTATATCATAAAACTTTTTCATTCTAGCTCCCGGAAAATAATATTAATGCAACTTGGAAGAAACGTTAAGCGATGAGACGTACCGGGATGACGTAAAGGCTTCTGAGGAACGTCGGATAAATCCTGAGAATTATACATACTCTACAATCCTTAATTCTTGAAACCGGAATTAACGGGCGTTACACTTTCCGAGTAAGTTGTAAACATAGAAATCGTTCATACATATTCCCTAGTCAATAAACTTCAATCAATTTCGGTGGTTGAAGAGTGTTGAATGGTCAATTCGTTTAAAACTTGTTAAAAGGCTAAATAGTCATCTAGTTTGACTTAACGTTTTCTCATACTTCTGGTCAGATTCAACGTTCAGTCCAGAAGACTTCTATTCTCGAAATGAAATTTTAAGGCTACTGACCAAAACCCGACTTCTGACTCGCTGTTAGGATTCTGGTCAGTACCAGCTCGCTTAAATCTTAAAACAAACATAACTTAAATTCTAAAGTCCGTTTGGGTTGATTCCAGTGGAAAGAAGTTCGTTTTTACCTATATTATCATATCCTAAAGTCGCAGATTCTGAATTGTTTATATCGTTTTACATGTAGTGGACGACTCACTTATTCGTTAGCTCGCTTATTCATATTTATTCGTTTGTCGTTAATCTAAGGTAAGTTTTATCATTCCCCTATTTTACTCAATTTTCTAAACGTTTTGGGGGCATATGCATACCTATCCATATTTTATACAATATATATAAATCAAAAAATGCATACGTGTAATTGTGAGTGACTTAATCAAATATGCGTGCAACATGTTTACTTGTGTTAATATTTATTAATTCGAATATTGTGTTGATATTCATTCATTCATATATTCGGAGGGGTCCAGCGTATTCCCATGTATTTGGTGCTCTTGTTATTGACCAACGCCCGATTCGCTTGGCAACGGTCTCAATGCCTGTTTATGGTTTGATTCATTTACCGCATTTACTACGTTATGCTTATTTATGTTGACATGCAAAACTGGTGATATTCTAACTCAACTTTATGCTGACAAACTATGTTTTCTACGGATATACAGGTTGCTTGAATTGAAGTATGGATATTTAGTCAAGACAATCATTAAATCATGTTTATGTAAGTCCCGTGACGGATCCTTCAATGTGATATCAAGAAACTCGATGATTATGAGGAAACTAATCACTAAGCCGATTCTATATAACAACCAAAAACACAAGTAAAACAACGAAGTCGCTTCAAAATACACGTATATTATACGTCGGGTGCTTAAGCCCTTAACAACTTACACGGTTGAATGATAATGAATGAACAACCTAATATCGTTAACATAAGTTCTATATATATCCTACCAACTAGGCCTAAACCCAACCCAAGCCCACCGAGATCAACAGATCTCGATTTACATACAAAAGCCCAACTAAACCCAAAACCAAACCCACAACTACAAGCATAAACCACAAAATACGGCCCAACAGTTTATAATCATTTATTTGAATTGTTTTGTAATGTTTTTAAACTTGTGTGTATATTTGAAATAAAATAATTAATTAGATATTTTCACTTTTATATTATGATAGTATCTTCGAGCTGTGAGCAATCGGATCACGTCCCGGCATTTCCGTCATAGGTTGAGGTGTAACACCAGCATGCTTGAGATTCATCTTTATTCCATCCTTGCTCGACCCACTAAGTTTAATAAAAGATACATCAAGAGTTTGCTCGATAGTAAACCATGCCTGATAGAAGAACATCCTTGCTTGACGAAGTGTTGCTTGCTCGAAACTAAAACTTAGAAGATTTATGAATATTATCCAGCTCGGATAGGATATCTTGCTCGAGGTAGTAAAAACCTTGCTCTGAGTGCTTAAGCTTGCTTGACTTCCATACTTAGACAAATCTAGGGAGTTTGAGAAAATTTCAATCTTTCCTTTAGACCCAACAGATTAAAATGATATAATTATGATGCTTGTTAAATTATTATATATATAAAAAGTATTAGAACTTTATTATTTAATATTTACATGAATAAATTTTTGTGTTACTTTGTTCAATCATTTTTCATTGAAACAATTGTAACGTATAGAAAATAAATGTTGAATAGATATATTAATTTATAAGTTGTAATTAGCCTTGAACAGATGTTATTAAATTTATGAGTTGTAACTGCATTAAAATATAATAATGAATTTTACAGCACCATTTATGCTATTTTAATTCATGATTCATAACATAATTAATTTATGATGTTTCAATACCATTTAAGGCCATTTTTTTTTCATTTTATTGCTTGACATGGATCTTTCAACTTCATTAATTATATTTTAATATATTCTTGTTTCGAAAACATTTATTTCATGATGTTTTATGACAGATTTTGATTTTGTGGCTCGATATTACCAACTTGAACTTATGGACAATCATTTGTTTTGGTGCTATATGTTTAAGTGCTATTTTAATAAGTGGTTTTTATATTTTTGTTCAATTATTATTATATAAAGCACATGATTTACTCTAATAATGGAAAAAAGTTGTTTACTTGGATAATATTATTATGGCCACCACGTAGTACAATAACGTGGCACATAATTTTTTTTAAGGAAAGGTTGTTTGATTTTGTTTATCAAAACTTATTTGATCTTGTAAACACTTATTGTTAACCTTTTTGCATGTTAAGTGTTATAATGACTATTGTATGGTTAGAAACCTTTCATTTGCAAGACATTATCGTTGTTATATATGAATTATTAGTTTACTTGTGTCATGCATAAAGTATTTTCATGAAATATCTTAATAGAAAAATAAAAAAAATATAAATTTAGAGAATGATGCCTCGTGATTTTGCAGACGATGTTTAACGTTTTTTTTTTAAATTTCATTACTTTACTTTGTTGTATATCTCTTCAGGATGTGGGATTTGCTTAAGGTGTTCCTCGCGACACCCCCAGAGACTCACCGTATCTAATGAGGTTTGTCCCACCATCTCGAACAGCACAAGAGTGGCTCAAATAGTGTAACACCCCGGCTTTAAGTGGAATACGCTCGGGTGCAACATACAAGTCACTCATAAGCTCGTAACACTATTAATAGTGACAATATATTTATCTTATTTCATAATTTCGCAAGTACACAAATAGTTTGATAATGAGACAAACAACATCATATCTAAATGAACAAATATTATTCATTGAAATAATCCTAAGGTAGAACTAGTTTTCTTGTCTTGGCACTTCATCGTATCAACCTGCAGCACATTTAAAATAATACATTTTGTCAACAACACATGTTGGTGAGTTTTCAAAAGTTTTTGCGTATATAAATATATATATAAAATGCGCGATTCAATAATCATCATGCAATAAATATTCAAACATAATGTAAATGAAATCAAATAGTGTCGTCCCCCGTTCATTTAGTCGAAGCCGTAGAAGTCAGGGAAATGAGAACCACCTTACGTAAGCAACCAAAGTCATAACGTTGGATGGTGCAGGTACGTCCCATCGGACCCTCCCACTATGTGTATGCGTTTGCGTTTGCATAACTTCCACCATAAAAACAGTAAACACATTGCATATAATTCACGTATAATCACAAACAATATGCAAGAATAATATTAGCATTTACGATAAATGTGAATTGGTTTGTAACAAGTGCATAACTAACGAAATAAAAACTTGTGACATTCTACACCCAAAACTATTAAAAGCGTTAAAAAAGGGTTATGAAAAACTCACCCGTTAAATAATCGAGACGAGCAAATAAGCGAAAATAGCTTTGAGTGAGTGAACCGACGAAGTTCGGTTCAACGAGCGACCTTAGATATATAAATAACTAGGATCAAAATTAGGTTGAAGAAAATAAGAAAAAGGTGGCCGGCATGTTCGGTTTATAATTCTTAGACGAAAAGTTTGTTAAAAATATATTTTTATTTTGTTTTTGTTTTTATTAGTTGAAAAAAAAAGGTTAATTCTTTGTTTTAAGTTGATTTATTTTAGCCTTAGGAAAATAGTATGTTATAATAATTATTAGTTAATGTAAATGGTTTCGGTTCGTTTCCGAGCCGAATATTATTTAATAAAACAAGTTTAACGAATGGTTCATGTTTTTGGTTGGACATGAACTCGGTTTTATTTGTGTTTATATCTAACATTCTTGAAATGATAAGATAGCGTGACATGTTAGAAAATCTTATTCTTGTTTATTAGTTTTGCAAAAGTTAGTTTTTAACATAAAACTTAATTTTAACCGAACATTAACACGCCGACGAGCGATAGTGAAAACACAACCACGATTGTTAATTTAGAGTGACAACATGATGATGATCACATGATATATTGTATAGAATAATTACCCGAGGATGGAATATCAAAGAAGAAAGAAGAACTTGAATCTTTGATTTTAGCACCAATTGAAAAGTAAGAACACAATTGAGAGTGTAAAGTGTTGTGATAAATAATTTGTAGAATTTTGAGAGGCTTTATATAGGCTTCAAATCGTTAATAACAAGGTTGAAGTGATTAATTGCATAAGCTAGTAATAAGGCTAGTCATAAGCAATAGTAACCACCAAATTAATGAGTTTTGACCCAACTTGGTGAAGGAGGAAGTTAATTATCAACAAAAAAAATAGTCTAGGTTCAACCAAGACTTGGAAAAATGAGTCAAAGGGCGGGAATTTAGAGAGGATGAGAAGAAGGCGGTTGACCCGTCTTAAAGAACACCAATAATTATAAACAATTAAGTAGCACAATCAAATACACAATAAATGCGGAGATTTTATTAATAATTGATTATCCGAAAAGTATCAAAATTTTAAAATGAGTCGTGTTTTCGGGTTTTTAAAAATGACGAATGTTATAGATAGCACTTGTAACATCTGACCAGTTGCACTACCAGTATTGTCTGCTTAGCCCAGGAAGAGCTCACGAATTTGTTTTTGATTACCCAAGTGGAGACTTCCCATGAGGTCACCCATCCTGCTACTACTCCCACCTGAGCACGCTTAACTATGGAGCTCTCCTCTCGTCTACTAGAATTAAGCCCAAAACGCTTTGGTGATTTAAGAGGCGGGCCATTTACTTATGAACCAAAGATTACTCTTGTCCACGAACGATGTTGGATTTTCCTAGGATGTTACAAACACCCCCTTTAGACTCATTTTCCTCGATGAGGTTTGCCCCCACCATCCAATCCAGAATCCTGAATATGCAAGTTAAGTAGCACATGGATTTTTTGTAAAATCCAAGGAGATAAATTTTCCGGTGGTGGATGCAACTTCTTTCAATCAGGTAAAACAAGAGAGAGTTAATATGCATCTAATGAATATTATGTATCATAGATATACGATAATGAACTTTATATGAAATCTCTCAAGGATTATCAAAATGATCTAAAGTAAGTTCTCGAGAACGATATGACTGCAATATGCAAATTCAGAGTTTAGTGCTTAAAAGTAAGCATCTTAAAGATGTAATTATTATGCATCAATAAGCATATGGTGATATTCAATGAACTATATAAAAGAATGGCATATTATGGAATGATAATGATATAATTGTTGACAACATATTTGAATATGATATAGAAAAGGATGTTGTAAATAAATGAAGTTAATTTATGTGCCAAACTCTTGAAAAGTAAAATTGTATACATGATTGGTCAACATGGAAGAAAGTCCATGATAGATTGTTAAAAAAAATCTTGAATAGTATACTGCATACATGATTGGACAACATGGAAGGATGTCCATGACATATTATACATCCAGAGCCTTTAAATTAAAATCTCTAGAAATTTACTATATGAAATCAACAAGTTCTATATGCGGATTAAAATAGCCGAGTCGGACATGGTATAATTAGCTCGGGGAAAAGAGATATGGGTACGATTTATACGATCGTTGTGTTGAGTATTTTAATATTAAATCAATAATTTCATGTTGATGATTGCATGTATCTCATAAAGATATAGCATGTGACTCGAGCATTTGTATAATGTTATGTCGATAAAACTGCATCAAGAAAATGTTGGAATATTTTAATACAAATAAAATTCATCTCTAAAAGGGTTAGATAATGTAAATTAATTTGATATAGAACAAATTACTCTTACTAATTCTACATAGAAATTAGAGAAAATTATTGTTTGGGTCCCCTTGTGGTTTTAAGGCGAAGGCACAATGAGTCTCCGAAATTTTTTTTGAACTGGTTGAGTCCCTGTGGTTTCAAAAATAAACCATTTGAGTCCCTGCCATTACTTAACTTTCAGGGTTTTACTGAAACCACAGGGAATCAAATTGTTCGTTTCTAAAACCACAGGGACTCAAATTGTTCGTTTCTGAAACCACAAGGACTCAACCAGTTCAAAAACTTTTTCAGTGACTCATTGTGTCTCCGCCCTACAACCACAGGGACGCAAACAGTGATTTTCTCTAGAAATTATTAGTCTAGAAGTACCATAGTTAATTGCAAATGATGCAATAATTCTTTCTAGTTATACATAACTAGATATATTGTATCGATATAGTTTTTTTCAAGTGAGGAGACAACGAAATGAGCTAAAATAAGAATTTTGATACTTTCAAGGTATGAAAAATGTGAGTTTATAATTTACTAACCGATACAGAAGTTTTGGTTAGTTGTATTGATGCAAGGAGTGTAAGACAACAATGTCATGGATCTTGTGATACCTATTTATAAGATGAGACACTACAACTAACACATGAAGAAAGTACATTATTACTTAACAAAAGGAATTATGCGTTAAGATCAAGTGACGAATTGTTAAGTACAAAAGTCTTAGATACACTTCCGCATAAGTCAGAATACGTCTGTTAAAGGATGTTTAAATGGGGGGGGGGGGGGTATTATACACTTATTGCACTTTTTTTTCCTTAGCCATGGTTTTGTCCCAATGGGTTTTCCATATAAGTTTTTTAACGAGGCAACATCTCCTAACGCATTCAATTGATAACCAAAGGGGAGTGTTATGAATAATGTTTAGGGGTTCTTACATATTTCCTCTTGGTAAGCACCATCAATTACATATTTCCCCAACCAAATAAATCAATTACATATTTCTCATGTTCATATCAAAATACCCAATTACCCCTTAACAGTTACAAAACCACTCAACTAAATGAACTTAAACCACACCTTCACATATCCTGATTGTGGTTTCTGAAGGTGGGGCATTTACATATATCCCTTCCTAAGTTCACTTAATACATTTATACCCAACCTTAAACATTAATTACATATACCCCTTTCATAATTTTATATTATAGAAATAAATACCAAACGTCAAACATGTTGTGAAACAACAACCTATTATCATTAGCCATATATGATATGCAAAGTATATGAACATAAGAACATGAACTATAGAGTTTATGGAGAGAATGAGATAATGGAAGAATTCATTCCTATTAATGTGTAAAGCTAATACAAGAGCCACTATTTATAGGGCCAGAAAGTAACTGAAAACATAATGGTGTCATAAAACATATTTATAACAATATTAATAACCACTTAAATATTATTCATAACAAAACAAATTTTATTTATAAAGGTCTGATGGGTCTTTGAGTTGTAAAAGACTTAATAATTCGTGATATTAATTTTAAGGAGTAAATTAAACTTAATAGAACCGAGCCCCGGTGTGGAAACGTGTAGAACAGGTGATAAAGGAGCTTGGTTTAGGATTGACCTAAAAAGTATTCACTCTTGAAAGATAATGGACGGATGTGGAGAGTTCGGTTCGATTTATAATCAATATTAGATGAATAATTGCAATCGAAACACAAATAGATAAATGTAGTAGTATGATTTCATTAACCGAATGATTTACATGAAGAACACTCATACATACATACATACACACACACACATACATACACACACACATACATGCATACATACAAACATACATACATCTATATCTATATATATATTACATTATAATAGAGATAGGCACCCTTTCATATTCCTTTTTCTCTCTCCTTAAGACGTCCTGATTGTTTATTGCTCTTTACTCTGGCGACTGTCATATTCAATATGTGGTCATGGATCGGCTGGCGACTTTATCCCTTCAACTCTTCGGTTAACGCTCCTCCGGTGATGTTAATTGCACCATCAATTGTCTCATTTAATACCTTTTATCTTTCAATCAAGTGTCTAATCGGTTTCAATTAAACTCCATAAAATCATCGTTCTAATCATCTATTCACAATTCAAACGATGGTTCTCTCTCTCTCGCTGGCGACCACCCACCGGATTCTTCAGCCGATTCATGTTAGACCTATAATAAAAAATACTTGCTTGTCGACTTCCTCAACTCCTCCAATCGCTCCAGGTTTGTGATCCTATGCGAGGTCCCAATAACAGTATTATGTCCGATTTTGGTAATTAGTTACCTTTTATGTATTGTATATAACAGAAATCATGCTTACAAAGGTTAAAATGCCACTTCCTGATATGGTTGTAAGTATGGGTATCATCATCATCATCATCATCATCATTATTTTATTATTATTATCTAATTGACTTTTTATCTCTGAATTTGGATTTCAGATGGATCCCAAGAATTTGAAGGTCTTGTTGGCTAGCTTTACTTGATTAGTTCATTGCTGATTTTTTCCTATTTTTAATAAATTTATTTATGGTTGGAAAGGTGAACTAACTACCAACCTTGTTTGAGTTTATGGCTTGCATCTTGATGCTAACGAGGTTGCCAAGAAGTTCATTTAATGTGTTTATCGACTACTTAGGTATACGAGTCCTCATTTGATTGAATGATATTGGTTTTACACAAACGATTAACTTGTTTAATTATAACTCTGGTTTTAGGTTACTAATGCTATTGAGATAATGAGATGTTGGTTTGTATGCCATATAGAGGTGCTTGTGGATGTGAGACCAACTTCAGCAACTGTGCCGGAAAGGTGTTACTTGAAGGAATGTGTTGAAACAACAAAGGATGTGATCAGTCTTATACAACACAAATAGAAGAGTGTTACTCCAACTAGATCTACAAGAACACTTCGTTATTTAAAGGTACCTATTAAAGAGCTTTTATATTATCATCTCCCCGTCAATTGTTCAGTTGGTTCAAAATAGACGGATTGCAGGTATCAGGTTATTTCAGATTTGCGTTTCTTTGATTGTTGATGATAATGGATATTTTACTGATTGTTATTATTTTTATTATTATTGTGTAGTTTATTATTATTATGATGATGATGATGATGATGAATTGAAATCTTCAAAATCACTTCAGGATAACAAGTTCCTTTCCTTATCACGATTGATCTTTCTAAATTAATGGTTTGATTTGGTAATTTCATTGTTGTCCTCTTATCAAGCATTAGGTTTATAACTTGATACTTGATTCATAGTTTTTTTTTCATTTTTTTGTTTATTTCTAATGTTTGTGTATTTTTGTATACATATGGGATGCTATTGATGAGGCTGCACTGAAATGACAAGGCATATTCGTGTAAAAGAGTCTGGTGGAAAGACTACATAATGTGAAATTAGGCCAGTTCTCTCCAATCTTATTTTTGGCTTTTAAGGATAAATGAGTAGATTCACATGAGGTTATTCTTATGTATATTAGGAGTTATTATTGTTATACATGTTTGTTTACAATACAACCAATTGGACTATCATTTGGATTTAAATAAGGGCAATAGGAATACAACACTCGTGAATTTGTGTCTTTCCCATATATAGTTTGCTTCACTTTTGTTAGCCCTTTGAACAAGGAATTTTTACTTTCTAAATGAAGGTTTCAAATATCATGAACAGGCTCCATTCAGTTGCTAGAAAAGGTTGTGAGATCACAACCTTGGCGTAAAATGCTACCTGAAGAAGCGAAGGAGGCACACGTTCATCTGGTAAGAATTGCAAATTTCAATCTATTTTATGATTTGATTTGGTTATATGATCGTGATCTGGTTGGTTTTTGTCACACCCCGACCAATGAAGGCGGAAACATCGAGGCGCGACATGATTGCTCATTGCACAATGACACTATAAAGTTACAATATTTAAACAACTCATTTAAATCCATATCATCATAAATAACACAACAATTGTTCATACAAAATGCCAAATAGATAGATAAACAAATAACTTGTTCTTTTATTTTCTAATATCCTAAAGCCAAGATAATAAGTTTCTTCAAGTAATCCAATCAAGCTAACATCAAACCTGTAACAATTGCATAAAATAGAGTTTGTCAACACGAAGGTTGGTGAGCAATTTTCATAGTTTTGGACAATAAGTATATAGTATGAAATCCACAACTAGTATATGAAAACAATAAATAATAGCAACAATTTAGATAATAAAACCGTCAATAAGAATACATTGACGACAATAATGAAATCGTCAATAAGAATACATTGACGACACCTTTCTATATGGGGATACCATATATACTCGGAATTAACGTATGATCATACTTTGATAAGGCTACCCGCCTTAGCATTCAAGAATTTGCACATAATCATGTAAAGCATATAACACCAAATCGAGCATTTATTTAAGTAAACATATACAATACGTGTTGTGGTTTAAGACTCAAGTATAAATCATTTGAATTTGAATAAGTATGCAATGCCACCCCCAAAATGAAAGATGGAAAACGGGGGATGAAAAAGTACTCACATTAACAAGTAACTTGAAAGATAGTGTCGTGAATAATCGGAGAGATCGGTTTAACGAGCAAGACCTATATTAAACGGGTCTTGTGTTAGCAGGTAGTCTTGGAAGGGTTTAAAATAAAATACATGACAAATAAAGTAAATAAATAAAGTTTAGGATTTAAAATGTAAATATTTGAGAAATTAAAGAAACGAGTTTTGTAAAATAAGTTTACTCGAAACCGGGTCTCGGTATTCTATTCATTAGTTTTTTTTCTTTTTTTACTCAACCTATGTTAAGTAATAATGTGGGTTAAAATGCGATATTGCAAAACCCTTGGTTATAAGAATACCCAAAACGAGGTTTAAACGAGTGTTCGGGTTTGTCGGTTCGAGACTTGATAATTGACCAAGCTCACAGTTAACTTCCCAAAATAATAAATGTTATGAGATAACTTAATAAAATCAAAATAGACTTAACCAAGTATGTAGTTCTATTGTGAAGAACCTTAATGTTCGTTAAGCGAGTATACGACCTTATCGGTTCGAACTTGTTATAAGATCAAGTTGGTTACCGACATGCCAAGTATGTTTAGAAACTAACTAAAATTGATTTAAAATATAATCTTGAAGAAAAATATGAGTTTTGGTGGCTAAAAACACACTTGTGTGTCTTAAGCGAGTGAACTCGGTTTAGTTCGGTTTTTGGTTCGGTCCTTGACTCGGAATAAGACCGAGGATGGTTACCACATACCCAATTACCATGGAACTTGTAAAATAACTTATAAATAATAATACTCAAGTTTTACATTCAAAAAGTTAACAATAAAGCTTTTAAACAAAAGTTCGGTTTTTGGTTCGGTCCTTGACTCGGAATAAGACCGATGATGGTTACCACTTACCCAATTACCATGGAACTTTTAAAATAACTTATAAATAATAATACTCAAGTTTTACATTCAAAAAGTTAACAATAATGCTTTTAAACAAAAGTTCGGTTTTTGGTTCGGTTCTCAACTCGGGATGAAACCGAGGCTAGTCACCACATACCCAATACCATGGAACTTGAAAAATATGAACAATAAACTAAAATATGTAGAAGTTAAGCAAGTATAACAAGTTATATGGTTAGATTTGTTAAATATATAAACAAGGACTACAAAGTCCTCCATGTAACCTTGCCTTACTAGCCCGACATTTCAACCGGCCGAGACCGGAGAAATGAAAGACCGAAGGTAAACAAGGAGTGTATATTATATATATGTTGTAACATCAAGCTTTAAGTGTTGAGAAGTTAGTTAAAATGAAAGATTAGCTTATGAAGAACAACCTTAGAATTCAAGAATTTGAGAGAGAAATGAAGAAATGAGCAAGCACAAATGAAGAAGATGGGTGTGTATATATAGAGTAAGTTGAATGGGTCTTTCATAAAGGGTGTTTCATGAAAATGGGTTGGTTATAGACCCAAGAAGCACAAACTACAAATGGGTCCTTCAAGTCTCCATTTTGGTAGTTTTAGTCCCTGGAGTTCGTTTTAAGCGTTTTCGGGGAATTTTAAGAACCGAAAAGGGTGTTTTTTTTATCCAACAACTATAAAACAAATATTTAACATACGATTCATCATTTTGATAATATCGAAAGGTTCGGGATACAAAACGGGTCGGGTTTACATTAAGAATACAAGTATTAACCCGAAATTGACAAATGTCACAGTTTTGAACTTAATTCCGTTTTTGTTGTGCTATATACAAACTTGGTTTTAGATTGCTCAGGCGTTGGTGGAAATTGTGGAAGCATCAGATATGAACCATCTGATATGAATGGTTAGTTTACTTTAAAACGTGCATTAATATTTCAAACCGTTTTGTGAACATGTCTAACTAAATCATTGTCCAAGGCTGGCGGATCCTAACATAAAAGGACAGGGCCCATATGGTGAAGAAAACATTCTCTCTAAAATGGTATTAATAGTTCAAAATTCCAATTTCTTTATGAGGTTTACCAATTTTTTTTAATTCACATGGCGTGATAAAGATTATTTTTGGTGTCAAGACCCTTAATGATTTGGTTGCGCGGTTAAAGGCACCTGAAGAGCCTCTTGAAACTAAGAAATAGGTAACTCTAGATTAGTAACTATTTTATTTTATGTTCAAAATGGTTCGTTCAAAATTGTTCATTCAAATGGGTTAATATACTTTTACAAATATCGCATATGGTATCGATGTCGACTTGATGGCTTTGACAAAGAAAATATCGCATGCATAACGATGGTGAATTCTTTAAAACAATTCATGTCGTGGCAAAGGTTCACCTTACGACTCTACCTATCTAGATGTTAGTGCATTGAAATTGTTGAATTATTACTTTGGCTAACGTTATATGTATATTTTAGTTTTTATATTGTAACCTATGCCGAATACAGATCTTGCTATAGCAATGGCCGGTACTATAATGAACCAAACCGCTACTGACCAAATAGATTTTCTACTGTTTACAACGTATACATACGTAATGGAACCATTAACTTGATAGCTACTAAATCGTGTAGCATTGACGCAAATTGTAGCATTTTATGTTATTTAACCCATTTGACATGTTTCCTTTAGTTTTGGACTGTTAGAGATAAAACGTCACTGATCACCCAATAAATTAGTCGAAATGGCTACCTCTAATATATATATATCATGTCTTCTGTACTTATCTTTTCTTTAATTACTATAATAGAAGTTGTGTTTTTTGGAGTTAAGAGGTGAAGCCAAGCTTTTGGTGGTTGACTATTAACTAAAATTTATCTATTATGAATCAAAGAATCTTTGCTTATCAAATGCAGTTACAAAATTGATTATTCATGGGTTAGTTGGCCACTTACATACTATGAAGAATATGACCTTACATAATCTTTTTTCACAACACCCAAAGGTTAAGAATTCCATTTAGTTAATTATTTATTTTGTAGTTTGACTAAGTAAGTCAAACTGCAGATTTTGGACAACTGATTATGGTACAACTTTTATTCGGGTTAAAGCTAATATGTGTTGAAAGTGAATTTTCAAAAAATTAATGTTTTTTGTTTATTGTTATAAAATTATTTTAAGCGGGCCAAACATGGTAATTCAAGTCTCTAGAATAGATTTCAAGACATCTTATGTATTTTAAATTATCATTAGTTGTTTTTTGTTTATTTTTTTGCATTATGTGGATTCACATTCTTTGATCATGTATATTCTTTCTCTTGGTTTGTTTAGTCAAAACAAGTACATTGTGGTACTAGCCATTTGTTTTTGTTATGTAATTGTTTTTGCTTTATTTTAGATGGTTAGCTACATGATTGAGCGTAAACATGATCAATTTTAAGTTTCATTAACGTTCAAGCTTAACTCGGAACTGTCTTTTTTTTGTTTCAGTAATGGGTCAAAGTTAAATTATATTATTACCGGCTCAAATTTAGCCCACAAACAGGGCTAGTTTTAAGTTCCACTAATGAGTCAACTTTAACTCCGTTACTGGGCTAAAATTTAGCCCACAAATCATGGTTTATTTTTTAACTTTTTATAACAATACCATAAATTTTTAACTAATATGTTTCAAGTTTATAATTTTATAATTGACTGTAGTTTGGAATTATTAAACCAATAGACAAAATGTATTCGAAAAGTCAATCGTCACCAAAAAGAAAGAAAAGGGTTTAAGTGACTTATAAATTGCTTAACTTCTTTTGTATTTCTATTATTTTGATCGTATTAAGTTCAATTGTGTTGATACAACTGGTGTAGGGATGTGGACTACTAAATAGTTTTGCTTCAAAATCTCAACCATTTAAGGCAAGTTAAAATACATTACACCTTTTTGTTTGATGTTTTTTTATATGATTATAATGAATGGACAAAAAAGTATTTGCGGGGTCATCCTTACTTGACCGACCCATTTAAGCTTGAGCTTATCTTGACCCAACCTTCCCAATACTTTTTTTAAATGAAAAGAAGCCGAGGGATGCACTAAAGTTTGCAAAATGTTTGCGGTGCCATCGCAGTGACAACAGAGGTTGTTCTTAAAGAGTTGGAGAAAACCGGGAGCCTGAATATGATTGTTATTTACTTAAAAAAAAAAACTTATAGTTAACCAAGAGCAAAATCCAACTAAACTATTGCATCATTTTTGTAATTTATCTATATGTACATCATTATAATCATTCGAATTATTAATATAACTATTTAAAGTATTATCATTAATATAAACTTATATATGTAGAGCTTATCACATAGATACCATATTAATGCTACTAACTCTAGAACTTGAATAAAAATGAATCAGTAAAACTAATAAACTAATAAGAAGACTAACGGAATTAATATACAAATATCACAAGATGATTGAAAAGTTAACACAAACGAGTATCGCATTGCAAATTACATTGTGTTAACCTTAAACTTCCCATTCTCTTTGTCTCATTAGTCTTGTTTTTACTCAACATCCACTAAATCTCTTGCATTAACATATAGTAAGTGGACTACGGTGCAATCATGAACCGTACCGATGCCATCGAATTCCCGTCACGTCTCTCCGCCACAACCAAACTTATACTGACCGAATCTCTATTGTGTCCCCGCCGCAAGACGCGGGCACTCATACTAGTACATACATGCATACATAATCATAAACGCTCGGGCACCGGGGGAGAGCTCTTTCCCAAAGGCAAACTCCCTAATAAAACACATGAAATGAAACAATTGTCCTAATCATCTATATATAATGGTCTTGTGACTTGGTCTTCTCTCTATCTCCTCTTCGACCAATTTAATAACATATGTGCTGACAAATTAATTATTTTAAACATGCTACAGGTGTTAATGTGTTAAGATGAGCAAGACGAATGTTTAGATGACATTAGGTTATTTGTGGAAAAATTAAGATTATTCACATGTATTGGTTTGTTTTTCTTCTTTTATGAACTCGTATGTGTACTTGTTTTGGTAATTAACTAAACAAAAATAATATTGTCACATTTAATAGTGTCATTGTGTGATAAGCAATCACATTACGCCCCGATGTTTAATCCGCTATCAGTCGGGTGTGA